>NC_036840.1:33125656-33152400 GCF_002910315.2 Salvelinus sp. IW2-2015
GCAGGTTTTATATTCTCTTTTTCTCTCTGTGTGGCTGCAGGTTACAATCTCTTTCTCTGTGTGGCTGGCAGTTTATATCTCTCTCTCTTGTGTGGCTGCAGCGTTTATATTTCCTCTTCTCTCTCTGTGGCTGCAGGTTTATATCTCTTCTCTCTGTGTGTCTGCAGGTTTTATATCTATTCTTTCCTGTTTGGGCTGCAGGTTTATATCTGCTTTTCTCTCTGTGTGGCTGCAGGTTTAAATTCTCTCTCTCTCTGTTGCTCGGTTGATATCTCGTCCCCTATTTGCTTGCAGGTATATATCTCTGTCTCTCTGTTGTTGGCTGCAAGGTTTATATCTCTGTCTCTGTGTTTGCTGCAGGTTTATATCTTGTCCCTCTGTGGACTGCACGGTTTTATATCTCTTCTCTCTGTGGCTTTGCAGGTTTATATCTCTGTCCCTATTGGCTGCAGGTATATTATTCTCTGTCTCTCTGTGTGGCTGGCAGGTTTATATCTCTGGGCTCTGTGTTGCTGCAGGTTTATATCTTGTCCCTCGTGTGGCTGCAGGTTTATATCTCTTCTCTCTGTGTGGCTGCAGGTTTATAATCTATTCTCTCTTTGTGTGGCTGCAGGTTTATATCTCTTCTTCTCTTGTGTGCGCTGCAGGTTTAAATCTCTCTCTCTGTGGCTGCAGTGCTATATCTCTGTCCCTATTTGGTGCAGTATATATCTCTGCTCTCCTGTGTGGCCTGCAGTTGATATCTTCTGTCTCTGTGTGGCGCAGCGTTTATATCTCTGTCTTCGTCTGTGTGGCTGGCAGGTTCTATATCTCTGTCTCTCTCTATGTTGCTGCAGGTTTGATATTATCTTTCTCTCTGTGGCTGGAGTTTTAATATCTCTTCTCTCTGTGTGGCTGCCAGGTTTAAATCTCTGTCCTCTCATGTGGCCTGCCAGGCTTTATATATTTTCTCTTGTGTGGCTGCAGGTCTTATATCTCTTCTCTCTGTGTGGCTGCAGCGTTTATATCTCTGTCTCTCTGTGTGGCTGCAGGTTTAGATCTCTTCTTCTCTGTGTGGCTGCAGGTTTATATCTCTGTTCTCTCTGTGGCTGCAGGTTTATATCTCTTCTCTCGGTGTGGCTGAGTTGATATAATCTCTGTCTCTCTTGTGTAGGCTTGCACGGTTTATATCTCTTCTCTCTGTGTGGCTGCAGGTTTTATATCTCTTCTCTCTGTGTGGCTGCAGGTATATCTCGTCGTCTCTGTGTGGCTGCAGGTTTACATTCTCTTCTCTGTTGTGGCGCAGGTTTATATCTCTTCTCTCTGTGTGGCGCAGTTTATATCTCTGCGCTCTCTGTGGCTGCAGGTTATATCGTATAGCTCTGTGTGGCTGCAGGTTTTATAGCTCTTCTCTCTGTGTGGCGGCAGGTTTAAATCTATCTCTTCTGTGCTGCAGTTTATATCTCTGTCCCTATTTGGCTGCAGGTATAATATCTCTGTCTCTCTGTGTGGCATGCAAGGTTTATATCTCCTTGTCTCTGTTTCTGTGCTGCAGATTTATATCTCTGTCCCTCTCTGTGGCTGCAGGTTTATATCTCTTCTCTGTGTGGCTTGCAGGTTTTATTATCTCTGTCCCTCTGTGGCTGCCAGTTTTATATCTCTTCTCCTGTGTGCTGCAGGTTTAAAAATCGCTGTCTCTCTGTTGGCTGCAGGTTTATATTTCTTTCTCTCTGTGTGGCTGCAGGTTTTAATCGCTTGTCTCTCTGTGTGGCTGCAGGTTTATATCTCTTGTCTCTGCTGTGTGGCTGCAGGGTTTATATCTCTGTCTCTCTCTGTGGCTGCAGTTTATATCTCTTCTCTCTCGTGGTGGAGGTTTTATATCTCTTCTCTCTGTGTGGCTGTGCAGGTTTAAAATCTCTGTCTCTCTCTTTGGCTGCAGGTTTATATAATTTTCTCTCTTTGTGGCTGCAGGTTTAATCTCTTCTCTCTGTGTGGCTTGCAGGTTATTATCTCTGTCTCGTCTGTGTGGTGCAGGTTTATATCTTCTTCTCTGTGTGGCTGCAGGGTTTATAGCTCTGTCCCTCTGTGGCTGCAGGTTGCAGTATCTCTTCTCTCTGGTAGGCGGGCAGGTTTATATCTCTGTCTTCTCTGTGTGGCTGCAGGTTTATATCTCTTCTCTCTGTGTGGCTGGCAGGTTTATATCTCTTCTCGTCTGTGTGGCTGCAGGTTTATATATCTTCTCTTCTGTGTGGCGTGCGGTTATATCTCTTCCTCGGTGTGATGCAGCGGTTTATATCTTCTTCTCTCTCTGTGGCTGCAGGTTTATATCCCTGCCTCTCTTGGCTGAGGTTTATATCTCTTCTCTCTGTGTGGCGCAGGTTCTATAGCTCGCCTCCTGTGGCTGCAGGTTTATATCTCATCTTCTCTCTGTGGCTTGCGAGGTTTATATCTCTTCTCTCTGTGGCTCAGGTTTATATATATTATCTGTGTATGGCTGCAGGTTTAATATCTCTGCCTCTCTGTGCGGCAGTTTATATTCTTCTCTTGTGTGATGAGATTCATATCTCGCCTCTCTGTGGCTGCAGGGTTATATCTCTTTCTCGCTGTTATGGCTGCAGTTTATATCTCTGCCTTCTCTGGGGGCTGCAGTTTATACTCTTCTCTCTGTCCTGCATTTTTATATCTCTTTTCTCCTCTGTGGCTTGCAAGTTTATAATCTCTTCTCTCTGTGGCTGCAGGTTTATTATCGTCTTCGCTGTGTGGCTGCAGGTTTATATCTCTGTCTCTCTTGGCTATAGTTAATATCTCTGTCTCTCTGTGGCTGCAGGTTTTATATCTCTTCTCTCTGTGTGCTGCAGGATGATGTATGCGGTCTTCTCTGTTGTGGCTTGCAGGTTTATATCTCTGCCTCTCTGTTGGCTTGCAGGTTATGTATCTCTTCTCTCATGTGGCCTGCAGGTTTTATCTCTTCTCTCTTGTGGCTGCCAGGTTTATATCTCTTCTCTGTGTGGCTCAGGTTTATATCTCTGTCCCTCTGGTGCTGCAGGTTTATATCTTTCTCTCTGTGGCTGCAGGTTGTTATCTCTTCTCTCTTGTGTGGCTGCAGTTTAATATTCTCTTCTCTCTCTGTTTTCTGCAGGTTTAAATCTCTTCTCTCTGTGTGGCCTGCAGGTTTATATCTCTTCTCTTTCTGGGTGGCTTGCAGGTGTATATCTCTTTCTCTCCTCTGTGGCTGCAGGTTTATATCTCTTCTCTCTGAATGTGCGCTGCAGGTTTATATATCTTCTCTCTATGTGCTTGCAGGTTTATATCTCTTCCTCTCTGTGTTGCTGCAGGTTTATAATCTTCTCTCTGTGTGGCTGCAGGTTTATATCTTTCTTCTCTCTGCTGTGGCTGCAGGTTTATATCTCTGTCTCTGCGTGGCTGCAGGTTTTATATTCTTCTCTCTGTGGCCTTGCAGGTTTATATCTCTTCCTCTCCTGTTGGCTGCAGGTTAATATCTCTTCTCTCTCTGTGGCTGCAGTTTATATCGCTTCTCCTTTTTTTTCTCTTGTGGCTGCAGGTTTATATCTCTTCTCTTCTCTGTGGCTTGCAGGTTGATATCTCTTCTCTCTGATGTGGCTGCCAGGTTTGTATATCTCTTCTCCTGTGTGGGCTGCAGGTTTATATCTCTTTCTCTGTGTGGCTGCCAGGTTATATATCTCTTCTCTCTGGTGGCGTGCAGGTTTATATCTCTTCTCCTCTGTTGTGCAGGTTTATATCTCTTCTCTCTGTTGCTGCAGGTTTATACTCTTCTCTCTCTGTGGCTGCAGGTTTATATCTCTTCTCCTTCTGTGTGGCGTGGCAGGTTTATATCTCTGTCTCTCGTCTGTTGCTGCAGGTTTTATATCTCTTCTCTCTGTGGCTGCTAGGTTTATATATCTTCTCTCTCTGTGGCTTGCAGTTTTAATCTCTTCTCTCTCGGTGGCTGCAGGTTATATATCTTCTCTCTGTGTGGTCTGCAGGTTATATCTCTTCTCTCTGTGCTGCAGATTTATATCTCTTCTCTCTGTGTGGCTGCAGGTTTATATCTCTTCTCTCTGTGCTGGCAGGTTATTGTCTCATCTCTCTCTGTGGCTGCACGTTTATTTATCTCTCTCTCTCTGTTTGCTTGCAGGTTTATATTATGTCTTCTCTCTGTGGTGGCTGCAGGTTTATATCTTCTTCTCATCTCTGTTGCTGGCAGTTTTATAATCTCTTCTCTCTCTGTTGCTGCAGGTTTATATCTCTCTCTCTTGTGCTGCAGGTTTAAATCATCTCTCTCTTGTGGCTGAGGTTTATATCTCTGTCCCTATTTGGCTGCGGTATATATCTCTGTCTCTCTTTGTGGCTGGCAGTTTATTTATCTCTGTCTCTGTGTTGCTGCAGATTTATATCTCTGTCCCCTCTGTGGTCTGCAGGTTTATTATCTCTTCTCTTGTGGCTGCAGGTTTATATCTCTGTCCCTCTGTGCTGCAGTTTATAATCTCTTCTCTCTGTGGTGGCGCAGGTGTAAATCGCTGTCTTCTCTGTGTGGCTGCAGTTTATATCTCTTCTCTCTTGTTGCTCAAGTTTTAAATCGCTGGCTCTCTGTGTGGGCTGCAGGTTTATATCTCGTCTCTCTGTGTGGCTGCAGGTTTCATATCTCTGTTCTCTCTCTGTGGCTGCAGGTTTTATATCTCTTTTCTCTCTCTGTGGCTGGAGGTTTATATCTCTTCTCTCTGTGTGCTGCAGGTTTAAATCTCTGTCTCTCTCTGTGGCTCCAGGTTAAATCTGCTCTGTGTGGCTGCAGTTTATATCTCTTCTCTCTGTTGGCTGCAGGTTTATATCTCTGTCTCTCTGTTTGTGGCGCCAGGTTTATATCTCTTCTCTGTGGTGGCTTGCAGGTTTATATCTTTCCCGTCTGTGGTGCAGGTTCATATCTCTTCTCTCTGTTGGCTGCAGGTTTATATCTCTGTCTTCTCTGTGTTGGCTGCAGGTTATATCTCTTCTCTCTTGTGTGGCCTGCAGGTTTATATCTCTTCTCTCTGTTTGGCTGCAGGTTTAATATCTTATCTCTGTGTGGCTGCAGGTTTTATATCTCTCTCTCGGTGTGGGATGCCAGTTTATTATCTCTTCTCTCTCTGTTGTCTGGCAGGTTTATATCCCTGCCTCTCTGTGGCTGCAGGTTTATATCTCTTCGCTCTGTGTGTGGCTGCAGCGTTTATATTATCTCTGCCCTGCTCTTGTGGCTCAGGTTTAATCTTCATTCTCTCTCTGTGGCTGCAGGGTTTTATATCTCTTCTCTCGTGGCTGCAGGATTATATATATTATCTGGTATGGCTGCATTTTATATCTTGGCCGTCTCTGTGGCTGCAGTTTATATGCTCTTCTCTCTGTGCTGGATGCAAGGTTCAATATCTCTGCCTCTCTGTGCGGCGTTTATATCTTCTTCTCTCATAGTTATGCGCTGCAGGTTTATATTCTGGCCTCTCTGTTGGCTGCCAGGTTTATATCTCTTGCCTCTCTGTGGCTGCAGGTTTATATCTCTTCTCTCTGTGCTGCATTTTTATATCTCTTCTCGCTGTGGCTGCAACGTTCTATATCTCTTTCTCTCTGTGGCTGCAGGTTTATATCTCTTTCTCTGTGGTGGCTGCAGGTTTATATCTCTGTCTCTCGTGGCTATAGGTTAATAATCTCTGTCTCTCTGTGGCTGCAGTTTATATCTCTTCTCTCTGTGTGGCTGCAGGTTTATATCTCTCTCTGGTGTGGCTGCAGGTTTATATCTCTGCCTCTCTGTGGCTGCAGCGGTTGATATCTCTTCATCTCTGTGGCTGCAGGTTTATATTCTCTTCTCTTCTTGTGGCTGCAGGTTTAATATTCTCTTCGCTGTGTGGCTGCCAGGTTTAGATTCTCTGTCCCTCTGTGTGCTGCAGGGTTCTATATCTCTTCTCTCTGTGGCTGCAGGTTTATATCTCTTCTCTCTGTGTGCTGCAGTTTTTATATCTCTTCTCTCTCTGTTGCTGCAGGTTTTAATCTCTTCTCTCGTGTGGTGCAGGTTTATTATCTCCTTCCTTTCTGTTTGCTGCAGTTTATAATATCTCTTCCTCTCTCTGTGCTGCATGGTTTATATCTCTTCTCTCTGTGTGGCTGCAGGTTTATATATCTTCTTCTCTATGGGGGCTGCAGGTTTATAATCTCTTCTCTCTGTGGCTGCAGGTTTATAAATCTTCTCTCCTGTGTATGGCTGCAGGTTATATCTCTTCCTCTCTGTGGCATGCAGGTTTATATCTCTGTCTCTGCGTGGCTGCAGGTTTATATCTCTTCTCTCTTGTTGTGCTGCAGGTTTATATCTCTTCTCTCTTCTGTGGCTGCAGGTTTATTATCTCTTCTTCTCTCTGTGGCCCTGCAGGTTTATATCTCTTCTCTCTCTGTGGCTGAGGTGTATATCTCTTCTCTCTCTGTGGCTGCAGGTTTATATCTCTTCTGCTCTTGTGTTGGCTGCCAGGTTATATCTCTTCTCTCTGTGTGGCTGCAGGTTTATATCTCTTCTCTGGGTGGCTGCAGGTTTATATTCTTCTCTCTGTGGCTGCAGTTTATATCATCTCTCTCTGTTTGCTCAGGTTTACTATCTCTTCTCTCTGTTGCTGCAGGTTATATCTCTTCTCTCTCTGTGGACTGCAGGTTTATAGCTCTTCTCTCTGTGTGGCTGCAGGTTTATATCTCTGTCTCTCTCTGTTGCTGGCCAGGTTTATATCTCTTCTCTCTGTGGCTGCAGGTTTATATATCTTCTCTCTCTGTGGCTGCAGCGTATATATCTTTCTTCTCTCTCTGTGCTGCAAGGTTTTATATATCCTTCTCTCCTGTGTGGGCTGCAGGTTTATTATTCTCTTCTCTCTTGTGGCTGCAGATTTATATCTCTTTCCTGTGTGGCTGAGGCTTTATATCTCTTCTCTCTCTGTGGCTGCAGGTTATGTCTCCATTCTCTCTCTGTGGCTGCAGGTTTATATCTCTTCTCTCTCTGTTGCTGCAGCGTTTATATATCTTCCTCTGTGTGGCTGCAGGTTTATATTCTTCTCTCTCTTTGCTGCAGTTATATCTCTGCTCTCTCTGTTGCTGCCAGGTTGATATCTCTTCTCTCTCTGTTGCTGCAGGTTTATATCTTCATCTCTCTTCTGTGGCTGCAGGTTTATATCTCTTTCTCTCGTCTTTGGTTGCTTTGTGCAGGTTTATATCTCTGCCTCTCTCTTGTGCTGCAGGTTTATATCTCTTCACTCTCTGTTGCTGCAGTGGTTTATATCTTTCTCTGATTGGCTGCAGGTTTAATATTCTCATCTCCTCTTCTGTGGCTGCAGGGTTTATATTCTCTTCCTCTCTGTGTGGCTGCAGCGTTTTATATCTCATCTCTCTCTGTTGCTGCAGGTTTATATCTCATCTTCTCTTTGGCTGCAGGTGATATCTCATCTCTCTCTTTGTGCTGCAGTTTATATCTCTTCTCTCTCTTGTCTGCTGCAGGTTTATATCTCTTCTCTCTCTGTTGGTGGCTGCAGATTTATATTCTGCTGTATCTGCGTGGCGGCAGGTTTATATCTTTCTCTCTGTGTGGCTGCAGGTTTATATCTCTTCTCTCGGTGTGGCTGCAAGTGTTATATCTCTTTCTCTCTCTGTTGCTGCAGGTTTATATCTCTTCTCTCTCTGTGCTGCAGGTTTATAATCTTTCTCTCTTCTTGTGGCTGCAGGTTTTATATCTCCGTCTCTCTATGTGGTTGCAGTTTATATCTCTTCTCTGTGTGCTGCAGGTTTATATCGCTCTCTCTGTGTGGCTGCAGGTTTTATAATTCTCTTCTCTCTGTGCTCAGCAGTTTATATCTCTTCTCTCTCTTTGGCCTGCAGGTATTTATATTCTTTCTCTGTGTGCCTGCAGGTTTATATCTCTGTTCTCTCTGTGGGCTGCAGGTTTTATATCCTCTGTCTCTCTGTTGCTGCAGGTGTATTATCTCTTCTCTCTCTGGGGCTGCAGGTGTAATTCTCCTTCTCTCTGTGCTGCAGGTTTATATCTCTTCTTCTGGCTGTGGCTCAGGTTCTATATCTCTTCTCCTGTGTGGCTACAGGGTTATATCTCTTCTCTCTTGTGTGCTGCAGGTTTATATCTCTTCTCTCTGGTGGCTGCACGGTTTTATATCTCTGTCTCTCTGTGGCTGCAGGTTGTATATCTCTTTCTCTCTCTGTTGCTGCAGTTTAGATCTCTTCTCTCTGTGGCTGCAGTTTTATATCTCTTCTCTCGTTGGGGCTGCAGTTTATATCTCTTCTCTCTCTGTTGCTGCGGTTCATATCTCTGCTCTCTGTGTGGCTGCAGTTTATATCTCTGTCTCTCTGTGTGGAGGCGCAGGTTTATATCTCTTCTCTCTGTGTGGCTTGCAGGTTTATATCTCTTCTCTCGGTGTGGCTGCAGGTTATATCTCTGTCTCTCTTTGGCTGCAGGTTTACATCTCTTTCTCTGTTGTGGCTGCAGGTTTTATATTCTCTTCTTCTGTGTGGCTGCAGGTTTATATCTCTTCTCTCTCTGTGCTGCAGGTTATATATCTCTTTCTCTCTGTGTGGGCTGCAGGTTCTATTATCTATTATCTCTGTGTGGGCTGCAGGTTTATATCTCTTCTCTCTGTGTGGCTGCAGGTTTAAATCTATCTCTCTCTGTGGCTGCAAGGTTTATATCTCTGTCCCTATTTGCGCTGCAGGTATATATCTCTGTCTCTCAACCTGTGTGGCGGCAGGTTTTAATCTCTGTCTCTGTGTTGCTGCAGATTTATATCTCTGTCCCGCTGATGGCTTGGCAGGTTTATATCTCTGTCTTCCTGTGTGGCTGCAGGTTTATATCTCTGCCCTCTGGGGCTGCCAGGTTTATATCTCTTCTCTCTTTGGCTGCAGGTTTAAATCGCTGTCTCTCTGTGTGGCTGCAGGTTTATAATCTCTTCTCTCTGTGCTGGCTCAGGTTTAAATCGCTGGTCCTCTGTGTGGCTGCAGGTTTATAGCTCTGTCTCTCTGTGTGGCTTTGCAGGTTTATATCTCTGTCTCTCTCTGTGGCTGCAGGCTTTTATCTCTTCTCTCTCTTGTGGCTGGAGTTTATTATCTCTTCTCTCTGTGTTGCTGCAGGTTTAAATCTCTGTCTCTCTCTGTGGCTGCAGGTTTTAATATATTTTTTCTCTCTGTGTGGAAGCTGCAGGTTTATCTCTTCTCTCTGTGTGGCTGCATGGTTTATATCTTCTGGCTCTCTGTGTGGCTGCAGGTTGGATATCTCTTCTTCTGTGTGGCCTGCAGGTTTATATCTCTGTCCCTCTGTGGCTGCCAGGTTCATTATCTCTTCTCTCTGTGTGGGCTGGCAGGGTTATTCTCTGTCTCTCTGTGTGGGCTGCAGTTTATATCTCTTCTCTCTGTCGTGGCTGCAGGTTTATATCTCTTCTCTCTGTGATGCTGCAGGTTTATATGATCTTTCTGCTCTGTGTTGCTGCCAGAAGGTTTATATTCTCTTCTCTCGGTGTGGATGCAGGTTTTATCTTCTTCTCTCTCTGTTGGCTGCAGGTTTTATATCCTGCCTCTCTGTGCTGCAGGTTTATATCTCTTCTCTCTGTTGTGGCTGCAGGTTTATATCTCTGCCTCTCTGTGGCTGCGGTTTATATCTGCATCTCTCTCTGTGGCTGCAGGCTTATTATATTCTTCTTCTCTCTGTGTCTGCAGGTTTATATATATTATCTGGTGTATGGGCTGCAGGTTATACTCTCGCCTCTTCTGTGGCTGCAGGTTTATATCTTTCTCTCTGTGTGGATGCAGTTCATATCTCTGCCTCTCTGTGGCTGCAGTTTATATCGCTTCTCTCTGTATGGCTGCAGGTTTATTTCTCTGCCTCTCTGTGGCCTGCAGGTTTATTATCTCTGCCTCTCTGTGGCCTGCCAGGTTTATTATCTCTTCTCTCTGTGGCGGCAATTCTTTTATATCTCTTCTCCTCTGTTGGCTGCAAGTTTATATCTCTTCTCTCTGTGGGCTGCAGGGGTTATATCTCTTCTCTGTGTGGCTGCAGGTTTATATCTCTGTCTCTCTGTGGCTATTAGTGTTAATATCTCTGTCTCTCTGTGGCTGCGGTTTATATCTCTGCTCTCTGTGTGGCTGCAGGTTTATATTTCTTCTCTGTGTGGCTGCAGGGTTTATATCTCTGCCTCTCTGTGGGCTTGGCAGGTTTATATCTCTTCTCTCTGTGGCTGCAGGTTGATATTCTTCTCTCTGTGGCTGCAGGTATTTATATTCTCTTCTCTGTGTGGCTGCAGGTTATTATCCTCTGTCCCTCTGTTGTGGCTGCAGTTTATATCTCTTCTCTCTGTGGCTGCAGGATTTATATCTTCTTCTTCTCTGTGGTGGCTGCAGTTTTTATATTCTCTCTCCTCCTCTGTTTCTGCAGGTTTAAATCTCTTCTCTCTGCTGTGCCTGCAGGTTTTATATACTCTTTCTCTTTCTGTTGCTGCAGGTCTTATATCTCTGCCTCTCTGTGGGCTGCAGTTTATATCTCTTCTCTCTGTGTGGATGCAGTTCATATCTCGCCTTCTCTGTGGCTGCAGGTTATATCTCTTCTCTCCTGTATGGGCTGCAGGTTTTATATCTCTCCTCTTCTGTGGCTGCAAGCGTTTATATCTCTGCCTCTCTGTGGCTGAGGTTTTATATCTCTTCTCTCTTGTGGCTGCATTTTTATATCTCTTCTCTCTGTGGCTTGCAAGTTTTATATCTCTTCTCTCTGTGGCTGAGGTTTATTCTCTTCTCTGTGTGCTGCAGGTTTATTATCTTCTGTCTCTCTGTGGCTATAGGTTAATATTCTGTCTCTCGTGGCTGCAGGTTTATATTCTCTTCTCTCTGTGTTGGCTGCAGGTTTATATCTCGTCTCTGTGTGGCTGCAGGTTTATATCTCTGCCTCTCTGTGGCTGCAGGTTTATATCTCTCTCTCTGTGGCTGCAGGTTTATTCTCTTCTCTCTGTGGCTGCAGGGTTTATAATCTTCTTCTCTGTGTGGTGCAGGTTTATATCTCTGTCCCTCTTGTGTGGCTGCAGGTTTATATCTCTTCTCTCTGTGGTCTGCAGGGTTATATCTCTGCTGCTCTGATGTGGGCTTGCAGTTTTATATCTTCTTCTCTCTCTGTTTCTGCATGGTTTTAAATCTCTTCTCTCTGTGTCTGGCTGCAGGTTTATATCTCTTTCTTCTTTCTGGTGCTGCAGGTTATATCTCTTTCTCTCTCTTGTGGCTGCAGTTTATATCTCTTCTCTCTGTGTGGCCTGCAGGTTTATATATCTTCTCTCTATGTGGCGCAGGTTTATATCTCTTCTCTCTGTGGCTGCAGGTTTTATAAATCTTCTCTCTGTGTAGGTGCAGTTTATATCTCTTCTCTCTCTGTGGCGCAGGTTTATTATCTCTGTCTTCTGCGTGGCTGCAGGTTTATATCTCTTCTCTCTAGTGCTGGCAAGGTTTATATCTCTTCTCTCTGTGGCTGCAGTTTATAAATCTCTCTCTGTGTGGCTTTGCAGGTTTATATCTTCTTCTCTCTCTTGTGGCTGCAGGTTTATAAATCTCTTCTCTCTCTGTGGCTGAGGTTTATGATCTCTTCTCTCTCTGGGCTGCCAGGTTTATATCTCTTCTCTCTAGTTGTGGCTGAGGTTTATATCTCTTCTCTCTGTGTGGCTGCCAGAGTTTATATCTGCTTCTCTGGTGTGGCTTGCAGGTTTATATTCTCTTCTCTCGGTGGCTGCAGGTTTATATCTCTTTCTCTCTGTTGCTGCAGGTTTATATCTCTTCTCTCTGTTGCTGCAGGTTTATATCTCTTCTCTCTCTTGTGCTGCAGGTTTAGTATCTCTCTCTCTGTGTGGCTGCAGGTTTAATAAATTCTTTCTCTCTCTTGTTGCTGCAGGTGTTATATCTCTTCTCTCTGTGGGCTGCCAGGTTTATATATCTTCTCTCTCTGTGGCTGCAGGTTTATATCTTCTTCTCTCTCTGTGCTGCAGTTTATATATCTTCTCTCTGCTTGGGGCTGCAGGTTGTATATCTCTTCTTCTCTGTGGCTGCAGCAGATTTATATCTCTTTCTCTCTGTGTGGCTGCAGGTTTATTTATATCTTCGTCTCTCTCTGTGGCCCTGCAGGTTTATATCTCATCTCTCTCTGTGCTGCACTTTATATCTTTCTGTCTCTCTCTGTTGCTGCAGGTTTATTATCTCTGCTCTCTCTGTTGCCTGCAGGTTTATATCTCTTCACTCGTCTGTTGCTGCAGGTTTATATTCGCTTCTTTTGATTGGCGTGCAGGTTTTATATCTCATTCTCTCTCTGTGGCTGCAGGTTTATATCGCTTCTTCTCTGTGTGGCTGCAGGTTTATATCTCATCTCTCTCTGTTTGCTGGCAGGTTATATCTCTTCTCTTCTCTGTGGCTGCAGGTTTTCTTTATATCTCATCTCTCTCTGTGGCTGCGGTTTATATCTCTTCTCTCTCTGGTTGCTGAGTTTATAATCTCTTCTCTCTCTGTGTGGCTGCGCAGATTGATATCTCTTGTATCTGCGTGGCTAGCAGGTTTAATATCTCTTCGCCGGTAGTGGCTGCAGTTTATATCTCTTCTCTCTGTGTGGCTGCAGGTTTATATCTTCTTCGCTCGTTCTGTTGCGGCAGGTTTATATCTCTTCTCTCTCTGTGGGCTGCAGTTTATATCGCTTCTCTCTCTGTGGCTGCAGGTTTATATCTCTTCTCTCTATGTGGTTTGCAGTTTTATATCTCTTCTCTGTTTGGCTGCAGTTTTATATCGCTTCTCTCTGTGTGTCTGCAGGTTTATATCTTCTTCTCTCTCTGTGGCTGCAGGTTTATATCTCTTCTCTCTCTGTGGCTCAGGTTTATATCTCTGCTCTCTGTGTGGCTGCAGTTATATCTCTGTCTCTCTGTGCTGCAGGTTTTACTCTGTCTCTCTGTTGCCTGCAGTGTATATCTCTTCTCTCTCTGTGGCTTTGCAGGTTTATGATCTCTTCTCTCTGTGGCTGCAGTTTATATTCTTTCTCTCTGTGTGGCTGCAGGTTATATGATCTCTTCTCTCTGTGTGGCTACAAGGTTTATATCTCTTCTCTCCTGTGTGGCTGCAGGTTTATATCTCTTCTCTCTGGGTGGCTGCAGGTTTATATCTTCTGTCTCTCTGTGGCCTGCAGGTTTATATCTCTTCTCTCTCTGTTGCTGCAGGCTTATAATCTCTTCTCTCTGTGGCTGCAGTTTATTATCTCTTCTCTCTGTGTGGCTGCAGGTTTATTCTGTTCTCTCTCTGTGGGCTGCAGTTCATATCTCTGCTCTCTTGTTGTGGCTGCAGGTTTATAGCTCTTCTCTCTGTGGGCTGCAGGTTTATATCTCTTCTCTCTCTTGTTGCTGCAGGTTATATCTCTTCTTCTCTCTGGGGCTGCGGGTTTTATTCTCTTCTCTCGGTGTGGCTGCAGGTTTATATCTCTTCTCTCTGGTGTGGCTGGGCAGGTTTTATATATCTTCTCTCTGTGTGGCTGCAGGTTTATATCTTTCTCTCGGTGTGGATGGCAGGGTTTATATCTTCTTCTCATCTCTGTGCTGCAGGTTTATATCCCTTGCTCTCTGTGCTGCAGGTTTTATATCTTTCTCTCTGTGTGGCTGCAGGTTTATATCTCTGCCTCTCTGTGGCTGCAGGTTTATATCTCATCTCATCTCTTGGCTTGCAGGTTTATATCTCTTCTCTCTGGTGGCTGCAGTTAATATATATTATCTGTGTATGGCTGCAGTTTATATCTCTGCCTCTCTGTGGTGCAGGTTTTATATCTCTGGTCTCTCTGTGGCTCTATGAGGTTAATATCTCTGTCTCTCTGTGGCTGCAGGGTTTATATCTCTTCTTCTCTGTTGGCTGCAGGTTTATATCTCTTGCTCTGTGTGGCTTGCAGGTTTATATCCTTGCCTCTCTGTGGCTGCAGGTTTATAACTCTTTCTCTCTGTGGCTTGCAGGTTTATATTTCCTCTTCTCTCTGTCGGCTGAGGTTTATACTCTTCTCTGGTGGCTGCAGGTTTAATCTCTGTCCCTCGTGTGGCTGCAGGTTTATTATCTCTTCTCTCGTGGCTGCAGTTTATATCTCTTCTCTCCGTGTGTGGCTCCAGTTTTTATATCTCGTCTCTCTCGGTTTCTGCAGGTTTAAAATCTGTCTTCTCTCGTGTGGCTGCAGGTTTATATCTCTTCTCTCTCTGTTTTGCGCAGGTTTAATCTCTTCTCTCTCTGTGGCTGCAGGGTTTATATCTCTTCTCTCTGTGTGGCTGCAGGTTTATATTATCTTCCTCTCTATGTGGCTGCAGGTTTATATCTCTTTCTCGGTGGCTGCAGGGTTTATATCTTCTTCTCTCTCTGTGGGCTGCAGTTTATATCTTCTGTCTGTCTGCGTGGCTGCAGTTCTATATCTCTTCTCTCTGTGGCTGCAGTTTATATCTCTTCTTCTCTCTGTGGCTGCAGTTCTATATTCTCTTTCTCTCCATGTGGCTGCAGGTTTATATCTCTTCTCTCTCTGTGGCTGCAGGTGATATCTCTTTCTCTCTCTGTGGCTGCAGGTTTATATCTCTTCTCTCTGTGTGGGCTGCAGGTTTATATCTCTTCTTCTCTGGTGGGCTTGCAGGTTATATATCTCTTCTCTGTGTGGCTGCAGGTTTATATCTCGTCTCTTCTGTGGCATGCAGTATATCTCTTCTCTCTGGTTGCTGCAGTTTATATCTCTTCTCTCTGTTGCTGTTCAGGTTTATTATCTCCTTCTCGCTCTGTGGGCCTGCAGGTTTACTATCTCTTCTCTCTGTGTGGCTGCAGGTTATATTGCTCTTTCTCTCTCTGTTGCTGGCAGGTTTATAATCTCTTCTCTCTTGGCTGCAGCTTTATTTTCTTCTCTCTCTGTGGCTGCAGGGTCTATATCGGTTCTCCTCTGTGGCTGCAGGTTTATTATCTTCTCTCTGTGTGGCTGCAGTTTATATCTCTTGCGTCTCTGACTGTTGGCTGCAGATTTATATCTCTTTCTCTCTGTGTGGCTGCAGTTTTATATCTCTTCTCTCTCTGTGGCTGCAGGTTAGTCTTCATCTCTCTCTTGTGGCTGCAGGTTTTATATCTCTTCTCTCTCTGTTGCTGCAGGTTTATATATCTCTCTCTGTGTGGCTCGGCAGGGTTTATATCGTCTTCTCTCTCTGTTGCTGCAGGTTTATTCTCTTCTCTCTCTGTGTGCTGCAGTTTATATACTCTTCTCTCTTCTTGTGGCTTGCAGGTTTATATCTCATCTACTCTCGTGGCTGCAGGTTTGATATTCTCTTCCTCTCTCTGTTGCTGCAGGTTTATATCTCTTGCATCTCTCTAGTTGCTGCAGGTTATTATCTCTTCACTCTCTGATGGCTGCAGGTTTATATCTCTTCTGCTGCGTGGCTTGCAGGTTATATTCTCATCTCTCTCCTGTGGCTGCAGGTTTTATATCTCTTCTGCTCTTGTGTGGCCTTGCAGGTTTTATATCTCATCTCTCCTGTTGCTGCAGTTTATTCTCTTCTCTCTCTTTGGCTGCCATTTATATCTCATCTCTCTCTGTGGCTGCCAGGTTTTATATCTCTTCTCTCTCTGTTGCGCAGGTTTATGATTCTCTTCCTTCTCTCTGGTGTGGCTGCAGATTTATATCTCTGTATCTGCGTGGCTGCAGGTTTTATAGTCTCGTTCTCTCTGTTGTGCTGCAGGTTTATATCTCTTCTCTCTGTGCTGGCTGCAGGTTTATATCTCTGCTCTCTCTGTTGCTGCAGGTGTTTATATTCTCTTCCTCTCTGTGTGGCTGCAGGTATTATTTCTCTTCTCTCTCTGTTGCTGCAGGTTTATTATCTCTGTCTCTCGTGTTGCTGCAGGTTTATATCTTCTTCTCTCTCTGTGGCTGCAGTTTATATCTCTTCTCTCTCTGTGGCTTGCAGTTTATATCTCTTCTCTCTATGTGGTTGCAGGTTTATATCTCTTATCCTGTTGTGGCTGCAGGTTATATCTCATCCGCTCTCTGTTGCTGCAGGTTTATATTCTCCTTCTCTGCTCTTTGGCGGCAGGTTTATATCTCATCTCTCTCTGTGGCTGCAGGTTTTTATATCTCTTCTCTCTCTTTGTTGCTGAGGTTTATATCTCTTCTCTCTCTGTGTGGCTGCAGATTTTATTCTCTGTATCTGCGTTTGGCTGCAGGTTTATATTCTCTTCTTCTCTGTCTGGGCTGCAGGTTTATATCTCTTCTCTTCTGTGGTGGCTGGCAGGTTTATGATCTCTTCTCTCTCTGTGGCTGCAGGTTTATATCTCTTCTCTCTTGTGGCTGCAGGTTTAATTTCTCTTCTCTCTCTGTTGCTGCAGGGTTTATATCTCTTCTCTCTGTTTGCTGCAGGTTTATATCTCTTCTCTTCTGTGGCTTGCAGGTTTATATCTCTTCTCTCTCGTGGCTGCAGGTTTATATCTCTTCTCTCTTTCTGTGGCTGCAGGTTTATATCTCTTCTCTCTCTGTGGCTGCAGGTTTATATCTCTTCTCTTCTATGTGGTTGCAGGTCATATATCTCTTATCGTGTGCTGCAGGTTTTATATCGCTTTCTCTCTGTGTGGGCTGCAGGTTTATATTCTCTTCTCTCGTCTGTGGCTGCAGGTTTATATCTCTCTCTCTCTGTGGCATGGCAGCGTTTATATCTCTTCCTCTCTGTGTTGGCTGCAAGGTTTATATTTCTCTGTCTCTCTGTGCTGCAGGTTTATATCTCTGTCTCTCTGTTGCTGCAGGTGTATATCTCTTCTCTCTCGGGCGGCTTGCAGGTTATATCTTCTTCTCTCTTGTGGCCTGCCAGGTTTATATCTCTTCTCTCTGTGTGCTGCAGGTTTATATCTCTTCTCTCTGTGCTGGCTACAGGTTTAATAGTGCTCTTCTCTCCTGTGTGGCGCAGGTTTATATCTCTTCTCTCTGGGTTGGCTGCAGGTTTATATCTCTGTCTCTCTGGTGCTTGCAGGTTTATATCTCTTCTCTCTCTGTTGCATGCCAGGATTATATCTCTTCTCTCTTGTGGCTGGCAGGTTATATCTCTTCTCTCTGTGTGGCTGCAGGTTTATATCTCTTCTCCTCTGGTTGCTGCAAGGTTCATATCTCTGCTCTCTGTGTGGCTGCAGGTTTATATCTCTTCTCTCTGTGTGCTGCAGGTTTATATCTCTTCATCTCTTGTGGCTGCAGGTTTATGTCTCTCGCTCTCTGTGCTGCAGCGCTTATATCTCTTCTCTCTGTGTGGCTTGCAGGTTCTATATCTCTGTCTCTCTGTTGCTGCAGGGGTTTATAATCTCTGTCTCTCTGGGTTGCTGCAGGTTTATATCTCTTCTCTCTTTCTGTGGCTGCAGGTTTATTTCTCTTCTCTCTTGGCTGCAGGTTTATATCTCTTCTCTCTGTGTGCTGCAGGTTTATATCTTTTTCTCTCTGTTGTGGCCTGCGGGATATTCCTTGGCGGTTTATATCTCTTCTCTCTGGGTGGCTGCAGGGTTTTATCTCTTCTCTCTCTGTTGCTGACAGGTTGATATATCTCTTCTCTCTGTGGGCTGCAGGTTTATATTCTTTCCTTGATGTGGCTGCAGGTTTATATCTGCTTCTCTCTTTGCTTGCAGTTTCATTCTCGTTGCTCTCTGTGTGCTGCAAGGTTTATATCTCTTCTCTCTGTGGCTGCAGGTTTTTATCTCTTCTCTTCTAGTTGCGGCAGGTTTATATCTCTTCTCACTTGTGGCTGCAGGTTTAATATCTCTTCTCTATGTGCGAGGACTGCAGGTTTATATTCTGTTCTTCTGATTGCTGCAGTCTATAGTCTATTCTCTATGGGCTCAGGATTCTAATCTGTCTCTCTGTGGGCTGCAGGTTTTATATCTCTTCTCTCTCTGTTGCGCAGTTTCATATCTTCTGCTCTCTTTGTGTGGTGCAGGTTATTATATCTCTGTCTCTCTGTGCTGCAGAGTCTATATCTCATTCTCTCTGTGTGGCTGCAGGGATCTATATCCTCTTCACTCTGTGTGGCTGCAGTTTATATCTCTTCACTCTGTGTGGCTGCAGGTTTATATCTTTCACTCTGTGTGCTGCAGGCTTTAATTCTCTTCTCTCTGTGTGTCTCACAGGTTTTGTACCCAACTGAAGGTCACGGTCTGCAGTCACACACCCAGGCAGGCAGTCAGGCAGGGGAGCCCCCAGGCGTTTCCACTCTGCCGCGTTGTCTGGTCTGCAGTCGCTCCCACACACAGACACACACACAGGCTCCAGGGCCAGGCAGGACAGGCAGGAGACGGAGGGTTGCGGTCCAAGGTAAAGTGCCTCTCGGCTGGGTGCGAGTGGGGCTAATGCTGGGGTGGCTGTGTGSAGGTAGTTGAAGGGATGACTGAGGTTGCAGCGAGCTAGCTAGGTGGGAGCCAGCCAGCAGAGTTTCAGATAAAAACTGTATGGCCCTGCTTTGTTACCTGTTACCTGTGGCGACCAACGGGATGCACGGGGACTCACAGCCCTCCACCAGAGACAGGAGAGGAGAGGAGAGGCACACATAGAGAAAATGAAATAATACAGAGAGAATCAGAAGCTATTGGGTGGAGAAAGGGAGGGCGAGGAAGTCGCAGTGAGCCAGTGAGCCATTCGTGGGGCACTGGGGAGGATATCAAGGTTTGAGCACCGGTGTTGAGGTGCAGTGACCACCATGGCCTCAGCAACACCTAGGTGGGGTGTGTGAAGATAGAGGGATGAGGATAGAGGGATGAGGATAGAGGGATGAGAATAGAGGGATGAAACTACAGAGCATCAGGCTTACAGTCTGGATCACTGCCAGCGCTCTCAGTAATGAAGTATACACTCTAGTACTGAGCACATCAAAAGGAACCAAAGAGGGAAAGTAGCACGTTGACAACTCATGTCAATTTCTACTGTATTTCCCACTCACATATTGCAATTATCTAACAGACGGTCAAGTCCACACAGCTTTTAATTGGGGGCTGGAGGAAGACTGCTGGAGGAAGACTGCTGGAGGAAGACTGCTGGAGAAACAGCAGTGAAAAAAGTACCCAATTGTCATACTGTAGTAAAAGTAAAGATTCCTCAATAGAAAATGACTCAAGTAAATGTGAAAGTCACCCAGTAAATTACTACTGAGTAAAAAGTCTGAAAAAATGTGGTTTTAATATACTGAAGTATCAAAAGTAAATGTAATTCGTAAAATATACTTAAGTATCAAAAGTAAATGTAATTTCTAAAATATATTTAACCATTTTCTTGTTTTTTAGCCAGGGCCACGCCTCCAAACACACAGACAAACCAAGCCATGTGTGTTTTAGTGAGTCCACCAGATCAGAGGCTGTAGGGATGACCAGGGATGGTTCTCTTGATAAGTGTGTGAAATTGACCATTTTATTGTTCTGGCTAAGCATTCAAAATGTAACGAGTACTTTTGGGTGTTAGGAAAATGTATGGAGTAAAAAGTGCATTATTTTCTCAGGAATGTAGTGAAGTAAAATAAAAGTTGTCAAAAATAAAATAGTAAAGTACACAACCCCCCAAAACTACTTAAGTAGTACTTTAAAGTATTTTTACTTAAGTTACTTTACACCACTGTGAAAGAAGACTGCTGAATGAAGACATCTGAAGGAAGACTGCTGAAGGAAGACTGCTTGAAGAAGACTGCTGAAGGAAGACTGCTGAATGGAAGACTGCTGAAGGAAGACTGCTGAAGGAAGAATGCTGAAGGAAGACTGCTGAAGGAAGACATCTGAAGGAAGACTGCTGAAGGAAGACTGCTGAAGAAGGACTGCTGAAGGAAGACATCTGAAAGAAGACTGCTGAAGGAAGGACATCTGAAGGAAGACTGCTGAAGGAAGACTGCTGAAGGAAGACTGCTGAAGGAAGACATCTGAAAGAAGAATGCTGAAGGAAGACTGCTGAAGGAAGGACATCTGAAGGAAGACTGCTGAAGGAAGACATCTGAAGGAAGGACTGCTGAAGGAAGACTGTTGAAGGAAGACTGCTGAAGGAAGACTGTTGAGCCTCAAATAATCGATATCTGCCATGACACGGGACATGTGATTGGTTCTGAATAAAAATGTTTTTTTTTTTTTTATTTTTGTTTTGTTTCAATTGTTTTTGTTTTATTCAACAGATATGTTAACTAACACGTTTCCGCTGTTTGTGGATCTCGGACCAAAGGGGGGGCCTTCATCGGGATCGGGGAAGGGAGGCAGCGGACTCGTCGTTAGGTGCTGTCAGGGGGGGCATTAAGGCGTCTGTATAGTCAGACTGTTTTCAGACGGTCGGGACACTTCACGCTGGGCGAAGATAGCACACACCACAAATGCCATACCACTCCTGCAGGTGTGTCCCGTTGTACAATCTGACCACCTTCACGTAGCCTTACAACCTCTCCTGAGATCTAGCTAACGGTAGGCCTACACAGGAAGAATAGAACCTGCGGAAACACTGAATGAGCCTATATTTAAAATGAGAATAAGTGACCATACTACAGGAACATTAGGATCACATCTGTTTGCCTAGCCTGTGCTGATATTAGCTAGATTCACCACAGCAAAAGCAAGCTTTAAATTGAGAAAAGCAGATCATGTACAGGATAGCACTGCTGTGAAACATGCTTCTTCAATCTCCTGATAAACACTCATACATTTAGGGATTTAGAATGAGAGAGGAGAGAGAGAAGAGAGAGAGAGAGAGAGAGAGAGAGAGAGAGAGAGAGAGAGAGAGAGAGAGAGAGAGAGAGAGAGAGAGAGAGAGAGAATGTAAGTGTGTGTGTAGTTAGTGCACTAATACAGCCCAGTACACGTACAGGAGGATCAGGCCACCGCTAAGTCAGTTCCAGCCGCAGCTTTTAACAGAAACAGGGTCAATGCTGTCTAAAGCCCAGCGCTTTAACAGACTCCTGAGTTATGCAACAGCAAGCTAGACAAATCCCCCAAAACACACTCAAATCCCTTGCCGTGTCATTAGCTCCAGAGGAAAGACCCACGCACCCCACTCATCCTAACACACAGCAACATTTAAGACTTCATGTCAAAGGCCTCATCCATATCCCTTATATCCTTCCCTTCCCTCCCTAGCTTCTTAGAAACATTCAAAATTCAAATTCTTTGATGAGATTCCCTTTCCATTTTCCCTGCCAGTCAACCAGCCGTGCAGCTGAAACGCATCAGAGASACTTTGGGCTCTGTTCCAATAGGGAGTCTTTTTAAAATGAGAATGGGACGGCTCTACAGATTCTAATGAAATGAAGTATCATGCATAGCAAATCAGTTCTGCTCTTTTATTCGCCTAATGGCTTCAATGACACCTGTAGGACAGAGGTAACGGTACAAAAGGGAGGATGCGAGAGGACGGTCGCCACGCTAAGGAGAGATGACAGGAGCTTGACGCGAATCAATGGTCGCTCCTGAAGGTAAAAGAAGGRGATGACCGGAGCGGTCACTGTCACAGATCCCCACGCATTGGACCGTAAAGGTTGGCGGCCATTTTGGAGACAGGAATTTGTGGTTGTGGTTTGATAGCTGGAGAAGTATGAAAGGTTTTATCCACAGTTGATGTGCCGTTAGGYATCAGACTAGTCCAGTGTAGTATTAGGATTTCTGTCAGTCTGGCTTACAGTATCAGGTTAATGTTATGCCCAAACGTTTTTGACAAATCTACCTGGCAGATGTTTTGGTCTTATTCAATACTCGATGTTTWCTTCCAGTTCAACCTTGGCCTGTTGGAACAAACGAAAGCCGTGCGGTAAGGACGCGGTGTAGCTACGAGGAGGGTTACTCAGTCGGTCGGCCTGTTAGTAATGTCAGAGGGAGTCCACTCCTACTCCCTCCAGCTACAGTGACTCAACCACTAACTAAGGAGCATCGCCCGACCCACATCTCCTCACCCAGTCACAGTGGGGCAAGGAGTTCGGAGTAGCAGCATGGAGTTCTCAAATAAAGACTATCTCTCTCTCTCTGGCTCGGTAAAGACTGCCTAAGGTGTGCTGCTGCTGTTAACAGACTGAATCATTGGTTGAGGAGTAGCTCGCTCTCTGCTTCCTGAAGTGCCTGGTGTGTGTGTGACAGTTTAGCCTCATATTTTCTAATCACACCCAAATATACTCTCTCTCTCTCTGGGGGGAGGTGGTGCAGTGAAGGTGGTAAAGGTGTTTGCATACCCACAGCCCATGGGATGTGTATTATCAGGATGCGTGATTGTCCGAGCCCAAGGCGTTTGTCGTGCCCTCAACCTTGTGGAAAGTTAACACAGAGATAAGGCTCCTGAAGCTTTCACACATCGATATACTAACAAACAAAGAGACATATAGAATGCACAAGCGCTAACACACACACTGACCATTACACAACAGACAACATACATTAGACATTAGACATAATGTGTTTCACCACTCGTAAAGATACACTCGTTGATACATTTTTTGTAAGGAGGGAAAATCAAGTCTTAAATTCCAAAGTGAAAATTACAAACATCAGAAGCCTTTTAAAACCTAAAATACAAAAAACAAGTTTTACATTTCCTGCAATCCTGCAACAGGGTGATCAAATTAAGATCCTACATCTGTAAATCATAAACTTGGGCTTTAAGCCTAAACAGAGACAGAGACATTCACAATAAGTAACATAGCGGGAGAGAGGGAGAGAGGGAGAGAGGGCCGCAGGCATGGAGAGGGGGAGAGAGGRRRRRRRRRRGRARRRRRGGGGGGAGAGAGAGATGGGGGAGGGAGAGAGAGACCACCGCCCTAAAGAAGCAGGCATAGAGACTAAGATTAACAACATCCCTGCATATGGCGTGGGGAGAGAAATATAGACTCAGTCGAGTTTACGTTGGCGATGAGATCAGGGGTGAGGGGCAAGGGGGTCGGAGCTGACAGCAAAAGAACCACCAACAGTCCCCCAGAGTACGCCTCTTCCTCCATCATCATCATTCATCGTCACACAAGAAGAGCCACTCCCCCAAAACACACCATCTAGAATACAGTATATAGGCTGTGTGTGTTCGCGCGAGCGCGCGTGTGTGTGAGCGTGCGCACACCATCACACCTCCTCCTCCATGCTTCATGGTGGGAACCACACCAGAGATCATCCGTTCAAATTTGGACTCAGACGAAAAGGACAGATTTCCACCAGTCTAATGTCCATTGCTCGTGTTTCTTGGGCTAAGCAAGTCTCTTCTTCTTATTGGTGTCCTTTAGTAGTGGTTTCTTTGCAGCAATTCGACCATGAAGGCCTGATTCACACAGTCTCCTCTGAACAGTTGATGTTGAGATGTGTCTGTTACTTGAACTCTGTGAAGCATTTATTTGGGCTGCAATTTCTGATGTGCAGTTACAAGGCACACATGTTAATTGAAATGCATTCCAGGTGATTACCTCATGAAGCTGGTTGAGAGAATGCCAARAGTGGGAAAAGCTGTCATCAAGGCAACGGGTGGCTACTTTGAAGAATTTCAAATATAAAACATATTTTGATTTGTTTAACACTTTTTTGGTTACTACRTGATTCTCATGTAGTAACCTTCTCATGATTCTACATGATTTACTATATTATTCTACAATGTAGAAAATAGTAAAAATAAAGAAAAACCATTCAATGACTAGATGTTTCCAAACGTTTGACTGGTACTGTATATCAGATGTATTCTATGTAATGCTGAAGAATAATATAAATCATTATAGAAGGAAACACCAATCCATGCCTACTAACATACTGGGAAAGGAGCAAAGTGCTGGTTCCATTGATCACTCCCTTTGAAGCTGATGGTCTCCATTATTAAAACGGTGTCGTTTAATGACATAAAGAGACTTGAATAAGACCACACAGCATTATATAGATAGCTGTAGATAGATAGGCATATTTTCTGTGTTCCAGTGTCCCATTGTCCAGGCATGAATTTGTTGAATTAACCCTCCTCTCCTCATACAGTGTGTGTGTATGTGTGTGCGGTGTGTGTGTGTGGTGTGTTGTGGGTTGGTGATGTGTTGTGTGTTGTGTGGTCTGTGTGTGTGTGTGTGTGTGGTTGTGTGTGTGTGTGTGTGTGTGTGTGTGTTGTGTGTGTGATTGCGAGGAAACACAAGGAGCACAGAAAAAAGTGCATGGTTCACTGTTAGCCCTTTCCCAGTCGGCGCCCCACAGTCGTCTCCATTTTAATGACTTGGTTCATTTGAATATCCATAATTAAAGTCCTGATGTCTGTCGATCAAGACTATGTCTGGGTTGAGGATTTTCATTTGGAACTCAGTCCTGACTTCGTACTTCTTCTCCAGGTGACACAGCCTATCTGTTAATCAGGAGAGGAATAAATGACAGAGTTAATCCGATTAGTCATTACCCACTTGGCACGCATTTGCGACGGATAGACCGCGCCACTCCATGTGTCCGCGCGGGACTCAGCAAACCGGCGCTATTGATTCGAGGTAATCCTCCCTGCTAGTGCCGGTGCCAGGTTCCCTCCCTCCCATCTAATCATCCCTTCGCCTCCCTCTATCCATCCCTCCCTCTATCCATTCCCTCCCCGCTCCCTCTTAATGCCATCCATTCCCTCCCTCTATCCATCCCTCCTTTCCCTTCTATCGTAGCCATCCCCCCCTCTATCCATACATCCCTCCCTCTATCCATACATCCTCCGTCTACCCATCCCTCCCTCGATCCATCGCTCCCTCCCTCTATCCATCCCTCCCTCAATCGCAGCCATCCCTCTTATCCATCCCTCGCCTCGCGTGGTGAGCGCCTCTATGCATCCAGGTCCATCGCATCCCCCCTCGGCCTCGCCTCCGCTCGCGCTCCCTCCCTCCCTCCCTCCTTCCCTCCCTCCCTCCCTCCCTCCCTCCCTCCCTCTATCCATCCCTCCCTCTATCCATCCCTCCTCCCTCTATCTATCCCTCCCTCCCTCCCTCCCTCTATCCATCCCTTCCCTCTATCCATCCATACATCCTCCCACTTTCTCTTGGAATTTCCTCCATCCTTCCCTCCCCCATTAACTCTCCTACTCGGTGGCAATTTCTTATCTTTTTCTTCTTCTCCCCATTAATAATCCTTCCTCCTCCCTCCTTTTCTCTGGCACTTTCTTCTTTTCTCTTCTTCTTCTCTCCATTGTGTTTTTGCTGATATTAGAGATGTCTGGTGGCCAACCCGTTCCTGAGAAAATGGCTCCTGATAAAAGGATGCAACACAAGCGAGGAAAGAGATCAATGTAATTGCCGTGGCAACAAAAGAAGGGTTTATGTTGCGCAATAATTACATCTGGAACGCCTAGGAACATAACTAAGCGATTTACATTTCGTTTTCATTGCTAAATTGCGGAGAGAAACACAGCCACAATACTTGAGTACACAAAGGATATGTGGAGATTGGATTTTTTTCTCTCGTTATAATCACGGCAATCATCGTCAGGTTATTTGGTTTCTAYATCGAGAAACAGTGATGTTGTGGTTGATCACGCTGGTAAAGTCATTAGAGCTGTGTGAAGGAGTGTAATGTGTTATTAGCATGGACTCGGATGACCCTCTCGTGTCTCATGAAGACAGGATGATGACCCTCCTGTGTCTCATAAAGACAGGATAAGTAACAAGACATCATTGTATAATTAGAAAAGGGCTCATAGACRGTTTTCTTGTGGAGAAGAGATTGGATCCCAATGTCCATTCACATAACAGACACATGCATATGTAGCTTTGCAGTTATCACTATGTAGTTATCATCACTACTGACTTTCTGACACCTGAGGTGATGTCACCCTGCACACAAACATGATCTACTTCTATTCTCTATACCTCAGCAGTAAATCTACASGTGTAGGATCTTAATTTGATCACCCTGTTTGCAGGAGATCTTCAGAGCAATGCAGGAAATTAAAATGTGTAGTGTTAGCTTGCACAATTCTTGCCATTCTCCGTCRACCTCTGTCATCAACAAGCTGTTTTCACCAACAGGACTGCCGCTGACTGGATGTTATTTGTTTGTTGCACTATTCTCAGTAAACTCTGGACACTGTTGTGCGTGAAAAGCCCAAGAGGGCTTCCGTTTCTGAGATACTGGATCCGGTGTGCTTGGCACCGATGATCATACCACGCTCAAAGTTACTTAGGTCACTCGTTTTGTCCATTCTAAAGTTAAATCAAACAGTAACTGACTGCCTGGATGTCAGTCTGCCTGCTTTATATAGCAAGCCATAGCCACRTGACTTACTGTCTGTAGGAGTGATYMATTTTTGTGAACGAAGTGGTGTACCWAATAAACTGTCCGTTGACTGTATATGGAAAAACATGACTAGATTTAGATTTTTTATCYATGTCAAGTAATAAACAGTGCATTTGGAAAGTATTCAGGCTATGGAATGTTTGGGTCTTTGCGTGTCAAAACACTATTTGACGTGTCAAATAAGCTTGTTGACCAATCAGGACCTGGATATGACTGTACGTCACATAATAATTTAACACGATCATMCATTTTCTACGTAGTTATTACACATTGATTACACTATCACTCGTATTTCATATGTCACAACGATTCACCGATACGTATGCTATAATGCTGGTGAAGTTGTCTCGCGCACCTGCCGCTGTCACACGAGCACAGACACACTTCCCCAAGCTATGGACATTGTTGGACATAAAAAAGCTAGCTAGCAGATGGATGCAAACAATGTTCTTCCCCAAAAAACATAGCAAAACGACAATCTGTTTCAGTAGCTATAATTAGCTAGCTAA
>NC_036840.1:33153165-33165205 GCF_002910315.2 Salvelinus sp. IW2-2015
TCATTGATCCCCAATCCTTAGGTAAAGCTGTACAGTGCAATATGAATGTCAATACGCACAATAGGCTGACTGGGGAGGTGATTTCCCACATTCAAGTCCCGCAATAAGAGCTAAGACGCTAATATTTGCGTAAMCTCTTCACAGTTGTGTTCTCTGGGTGTCATCGAGTACACTTATACACATTTTCATTGCTCCACATTCCAACACTCCAACCTTGTTTAACATGATCTAGTCTAAATACRGCGTGATTCCACCAACTGTAACCTTCTGCAYCACTTTCAATTGTGGACATTTATTTTGAAGGCAAAATGAAAATTCCACTATTGCGCYTAATCATTATTGTRGCTAGCTTCACAACACATACCCCGGTCCGGTCGAGCGTCACTAGCCAGATGAACTGGCTGWTTATAGCGTTAGCATTGGGCAACAGRGTTAAGTAGCTGGCTARCTATTTATTTTMRTGAACTGAAGTTMAATTTCAATAGGCGAACAACAAGTGGCTACCTAGCTAATACTTACTCACAAGGATTCCTAAATCATTGCWAAGAATAATGAAAATGACTGCAGTTTCCACTGGTCATTGTTTTCAGGCTGGTTGTATTGATGCTAGCTAGGTACCAACCTGAAGTTGAGAACAAACTAATAATGCCTTTTACCGACGTKGTATTGTAAACACATCGTTCGTGGCCGGTGTGTGCTTGTTTTCAGAMATTTTTTGTACAGCTTTGACAGTGCTACTGATAGTAGTGGTGGCGCTTGGCTTGTACATTCAAATTCAGCACACACAACATCCTATAATAGGATTGTGTGACTTGATGTGTCAAATTAAAAGCTTATTTAACACGTCAAATAGTGTTATTTGACATGTATCTTTTTTGACACGCAAAGACCCAAACGGGGTTCCATATCAGACCCYTTTTTCCACATTATTCTAAAATTAATTAAATAAAAATGTGATATTTCCATTTTTTTTTTATACATTTGTTTTTGCTTTGTCATTATGGGGTATTGTGTGTAGATTGATGAGGGGAAACAAACAATTTAATCCATTTTAGAATAAGACTAACGTAACAAAATGTGGAAAAAAGTCAAGGGGTCTGATTACTTTCCGAATGCACTGTAAGTGTGCATGTGCAATAGATTAAAAAAGTGTAACACAAATGTGTGGGAAAAAATCWGCCCCCTGAGAGTAGAACACATTTTATAGAAAAGGTTTTATSTCTAGTTTCTCATTTAAACCTTTTGGAGAAAGAGTGTTGAGGAAATATATCCAAAAGGACTCTCATCTCAGGAGGAAATTGTCAATATTGCTCCCTCTACGTGGCATTTTCACATGTTCAATTCCCAGGTAAGAGGGGAGGCCATGGAGAGGGGGCGATATTGACAATTTCCTCCTGAGATGAGAGAGGTTTAAATGAGAAACTAGACATAAAACCTTTTCTATAAAATGTGTTCTACTCACAGGGGGCTGTTTATGTAATACTGTAAACAAAATGATTGGGACATTTGTCTTACCCTTTTCTAATACATTGCACACATATGGATAAAATATGCACACACTTTACATGGATAAAAACAACGGAAAACAATGGAATTGCCATGGAAACGTGTGAGGGAAAGATCCCAAGTCTCCTCATTGCTCCCCAGCAAAATTAGCCAACATTTAACCAATTTGTAAGTCGCTCTGGATAAGAGCGTCTGTTAAATGTAAATGTAAATTGGTTATATGTGTATTTCACACTATGTTGAGGTCAGAATTGTTGTATAATGCTTGTATGGATGTCAACCCCAACACATGTTCATGTCATCGTCACCAAGCAACTGCATTTCAKTTAAAAACGACTTTGACTGCCACCACAGACTTCTCTATGCTATTTATGCTACCAGTTTATACRAACAGGAGTTAGCATTTAGCAGTCAYTTCTAAACCTGAGAAGGGACAACTTCTACACATTATGCAGTGTAAACAGCCAAATATATCCAAACGGTTTAAGTAACCACATTGTGGGCCTGTTACAATACATCAATCRTGACGGATTTGACRAATATCCACTTTGTTAGGACAGATTTGTTGAAACGTCTGCATTCCATGGATCTATTCATGTTTTTCCATATATATGTCTACTCTGTAATATTTATTGTGATGTTAATGTATTATTTGTATTCATGTACATGCCTCTAGAGGTTATTTCAGTAGGTGTGCTTCACAGTGGTGCATGACCGGGCGAAGATCCAACTCGGATCCAAACGTTGTCGTTATTGTGCGTCTGATTAATTACCATGGGAGCATACCAGAGTTGCGGACATTCCTTTTTTCCTTCATTAATTATAATCCATATAATTATTCACATTTCCTGTTGCTGCAGGATTATTTTCCTGCAGTAGCAAACTGTCTGAATCTAAGATCCTACACCTGTACAGTTTAGAGCGGAAGAGTAATCCTCGTGAAGGATTCTAACATATCGGCAGGAAACTCCTGCTAGTTCTTTACTCTCTCCTCCTCATTTGCCCTCCTCTGTCAATCAGCCCTGCTCTCACCAAGAAGAGCTGAGGTGGAAGATATCGACCCACCCCATCCCCTGTCTATCTATCCAGGGGGCACCTATAACTAAACACCCACTCCATCCCCTGTCTATCTATCCAGGGGGCACCTATAACTAAACACCCACTCCATCCCCTGTCTATCTATCCAGGGGGCATCTATAACTGAACACCCACCCCATCCCCTGTCTATCTATCCAGGGGGCACCTTTTACTGAACACCCACGCTCTCACTCAGTCGTAAGAATGTACACAAACACACACAAACAGACACATACACACAAACAGACACAAACAGACAAGCATTCTTCAAATCCAAAACCCTTCCATTCCTCACTTCTTTTGAAAAGAAATCTCTGCTCTTTCACTCTACTGCTCTTCACAGGAAGCAGCGAATCACACAGTGGCTAACGCAAGTGGATTTGCCTTGTCACCACCTCTAACCCACTCCGGCCGTTACCCTCAAATCCACTTCCATCACCGTCCACAACACATTGACAGAGAACGAGAGACAGAGACTTGTACACAAACTGTCTGGGCCAGTCTACAAACCCCTGTTTTCTCCTTCAACAACCAAAGTATTATCCCACTGCTAACAGTGTCCTTGTCCGCAGTTCATCACACCACAGAATTCAATGGGSAAAGAGAAGGGGGAGGGGAGACAGAGTATGCTAAACACTAAGTATTTGAAAGCAGCGTGTGGCTACAGYCTGTCCTCGTAAAGCTACTTACARGGGACTAGCTGCAAKTGACCTTGACTGTGTCCCCACAACACACAAYGTCCCCATAATACACAKTGTCCTTCTGGGGAACAGCAGGAATCCATCTGTACATGCAATTACATTCCTTCTCACAAAACATTGGAATCCATTAGAGAAGAATAAAGCATTGAGGTGCTAGTGTGTAGCCTGTGCCAGCCTAATTGAGGTGCTATGTGTCGTATCCTGTGCCAGCCTACTTGAGGTGGTTAGTGTGAAGCCTCTGTGCCAGTCTATTGAAGGTGCTTAGCATGTCGCCCTGTGCCAGCCATTGCGGTGTAGTGTGTAGCCTGTGCAGCCTATTGGAGGTGCTAGCGTGTGCCTGTGCCGCCAGTCTATTGAGGTGCTAGCTGTAGCCTTGCAGCTAGTTGAGGTGCTGTGTGAGCTGTGGCCAGCCTTTTGGGGTGCTAGTGTGTAGCCTGTGCGCTATTGAGGTGGCGTGTGTAGCCTGTGCCAGCCTATTGAGTGCTAGTGTGAGCCTGTGCAGTCCTATTGAGGTGCTAGGTGTAGCCTGTGCCAGTCTATTGAGGTTGCTAGTGTGTAGCCTGTTGCCAGCCTATTGAGGTGCTAGTGTGAAGCCTGTGCCAGCTATTGAGGTGCTAGGGTGTAGCTGTGCGCCTATTGAGGTGCAGTTGTGAAGCCTGTGCCAGTCTATTGAGGTGCTAGCTGTGTAGCTGTTGCACCTATTGAGGTGTCTAGCTGTGTAGGCCTGTGGCAGCCTATTGAGGTGCTAGTGTGAGCCTGTGAGCCTATTGTGAGGTGCTAGTGTGAAGCCTGTGCGCCTATTGAGGTGCTAGCGTGTAGCCTGTGCCAGTCTATTGAGGTGGCTAGCTGTGTAGCCTGTGCCAGTCTATTGAGGTGCTAGTGTGTAGCCTGTGCAGCCTATTGAGGTGTTGTGTGTAGCCTGTGCCAGTCTATTGAGGTGCTAGTGTGTACCTGTCCAGCCTATTGAGGTGCAGTGTGAAGCCTGTGCCAGTCTATTTGAGGTGCTCGGTGTAGCCTGTGCCAGTCTTTGAGGTGCTAGTGTGTGAGCCTGTGGCCCAGCTATTGAGGTGGCTAGCGTGTAGCCTGTGCCAGCTCTATTGAGGTTGCTGCGAGTGTGAGCCTGTGCCGCTATTGAGGTGCTAGGTGTCGCCTGTGCCAGCTATTGAGGTGCTGTGTGTAGCCTGTGCCAGCCTATTGAGGTGCTAGTGTGCCTGGTTGCCAGCCTATTGAGGTGCTGTGTGTGCCTGTGCTACCTATTGAGGTGCTAAGTGTAGTACGTGCAGCTATTGAGGTGCTAAGTTGGTGCCCTGTCCAGTCTATTGAGGTGCTAGTGTGAGCCTGTGCCAGCCTATTGGTGAAGCTGTTCACTAGGGTGTAGTGGAAGCTGTGGAGTATTGAGGTGCTAGTTAGTTAGCCTGTGCAGTCTATTGCGGTGCTAGTGTGAAGCCTGTGCCAGCCTATTGAGGTGCTAGTGTGACGCCTGAGCCAGCCTATTGTACGAGGCTATGTCTTTTCATTCAGTCTCTCTGCCTCAATCCTATTCTTGCCAAGATAATGGGAACAGGCAGGACATCCTTAGCGGTAGAGCAAGTGAGAAGGTCGGACGGGCAAAGTCGTTTGTCGTACATCCAACTTCACTTTTTTTTATTTTTCAGCCAACAGCGTCACCCGTCGAAGCAACATAGTGTCTGTGGGGTAATTGAACGTGGGGACGGCGAGCAGGTTGAAAAGAAAGATTAGATATAACGAGGAAAGAAAATAATCTGTCTGCACAATTAAAGCTTTAATTAAACCAGGCAAGGAAGAACGGTAGCCAAGGAAACCGAGGAAGGCCCGGCAGCCAATGAATGCAAAGGTTGTCGTCGTGGTTGGAAAAAATGCAAACAAAAAGTGCTTCGACCAAGCCGGCAGCTGACGGTGGCAACCCTCGATGGGTCCAGGGGGGATTGGCAGGGGGTGTAAACTTGGCCACGTCTTTGGGGAATAATAGTTTGGAACTKATAAGAAGATTCAGACTTTTTCAGATCACCATATCTCATCATCAGAGATCTTTTCTTTAATGCTAACCTTGGTGTTTTCAACTGTCTATCATGGGTTGTGATAATGTGTTGGAATTAACKTTATTGATTTCAGCTCTGACCTTATACTCATCTATATGCAAAGCTGCAAATTCATCTTTATTTGTTTTGTTTTTGTTTGTTGTCGGTATTGGATATAGCCATTGAATATTCATTCAGGCTAGCGAGCCAAGAGGGAATCATGTGTTAACCCTGGCGTCTGGCAAGATCTTTTTCAGTCAATGGCAGGCGGCCATTTCATGGTCAAGTGTGGTCAACCATTTTGTACACAGAGACAAGGTGGGGTTGAGGGGAGGCTAATCACTAGCTAAACCACACGCGGAGGGGATTCCATCAGTGGTTAATATGACTTACAACATATTTCATTTATGATCACAATGGAGAGAGAGAGAGAGAGAGAGATTTCACTTTGTTTATTATCTACTTCACTTGCTTTGGCAATGTTAACATATGTTTCCATTGCCAGTAAAGCTTTTTTAATCATTAAATATATTTGAGTTTAACCACAATATTTGTTATATTTTTTGTTCTGTCTTTTCTGGTAGATTAAACTGAATTTATATGGCTTGTTTTAAAAACTGCGATATTTTGGAGATTATTTTATWTTCAAATAACCAAATGTGAGAGGTTGCAATCTGAATAAAGGGAAAAAGGCCATTCTTGAACATGGGGTGAGACGTTTTTACTAATCTGTTTGAAAACCAGTTTGGATTTAACGATAACTTTTGTATGACTGATGCCTTTAGTGAGAGGTCTAATGCTTTAATATTTAATCATTTCTACCCTCTGAATTCATATTCATTACATAAATAGGCCAGTTTAATTTTGTATGGCTAGCTAAACAACACGCGGAGGGAATTCCTTCAGTGGTTCATATGACTGAAAACATGTTTCATTTATGATCTGGAGAGAGAGAGAGAGAGAGAGAAGCGCTCCGAGTTTCAGCCCATCGTCCAAAATCTTTGTTGGCATGGCAACTTTCTAGCCACACACTCTCTCTCACTACTCCAACTCTTAGTACATGTGCTTGACCGAGTCACTTAGAGGCTCTCTCCTAAGTCTTTATGACGGGTGCCCTTGTAAACTTCACCGCACACATTTCTCCAGAGAGGAAAGTTGACGCTTTATTTAGAGTGTCCAAACCCAGACGACTGAGAGGAGAGGAGCACTACTCACTCTAGTAGTCCAACTAATGGAAATAGCTTCACCATCAGACCTGGGTTCAAATAGTATTTGTTTTCTTTCAGATAATTAGAGCATTTTATTGAGCCTGACTGGAGTCAGATGGGCAAGATTAGCACGTTTGGGACAATTCCATTGGTTAAAATAAATTAAAACTCAATATAAGCACAGCTAAAACATTTGAAAGAAAACAAGTWCTGTTTGAACCAAGGTTTGTCTAGTAGTCGGCGGATCCATCTCCTGTGGAGGATCTTCCACAGCCCTAGCAGTCAGTCAGCTAGTGTGAAACCGTCAAAGATTTAATATAGCTTTCTGAAATCTAACATTGCATTATCCCTCTCCAACTGGCTGTGTATAAATGGGAGGCTTCGAGGCATCAAGAAAGCTCCCCTTACGGGGCAGCGTGCCAAAAGCACCTTAGCTTGACCCTGCGTCAACAATTTGCATGGATCAGAGTTGCATCCATCCGAGTGTGGTGCAATGTCAGGTTGAAACTCCCTCGCAAAAATAAATAACTCATTAATATAGTGACATCCACACCTCACATTCAATTAAAATGCAAAGCACTGATTTGGATTTACACCTGAGGGCACACTGCAGATTCCACTTCGTTATTAGTGCCTTGAAAAATATACCCCCCCATCTTTCTTTCTTTCTCCTCTCTACCCCTCTCGCTTCTTCTCTCCCTCCTATCCTGTACAGTATGTTMATATTCATCATGACCCACTTTCTTTGTTTTGTACCCTCTAAAGTATTTCTTCAAAACACAGGCAGACAAAACTAGACGATGAGAGAGAAAAAGAGAGAAATAAAGAGAGAGAGATTTTGTCAGACCTGTGACCTGACAGTAAATCTCAGTAAGACAAAAATAATGGTGTTCYAAATAAGGTCCAGTTGCCAGGACCACAAATACAAATTCCATCTAGACACCATTGTCCTAGAGCACACAAAMAACTATAGATACCTCGGCCTAAACATCAGCACCACAGGTAACTTCCACAAAGCTGTGAATGAGCTGAGAGACAAGGCAAGAAAGGCATTCTGTGCCATCAAAAGGAACATAAAATTCGACATACCAATTAGGGTCTGGCTAAAAATACTTGAATCAGTTATAGAACCCAAAGCCCTTTATGGTTGTGAGGTCTGAGGTCCGCTCACCAACCAAGAATTCACAAAATGGGACAAACACCAAATTGAGACTCTGCATGCAGAATTCTGCAATAATATCCTCCGTCTACAGATCCACAAAGAATTCGAAAACAAACCCAATTTTGATAAAGTCCCATATCTATTGGGTGAAATAACGCAGTGTGCCATCACAGCAGCAAGATGTATGACCTGTTGCCACAAGAAAAGGGTAATCAGTTTGTACATTACATACACGTGTGTAATGTTTATTTATTTGCACATCGTTACACACTGTATGTAGACTAATATGACATTTGAAATGTCTTTATTCTTTTGAAACTTCTGTGTGTGTAATGTTTACTGTACATTTGTATTGTTATTTTCTTCACTTTTGTTTATTATCTACTTCACTTGCTTTGGCAATGTTACATATATGTTTCCATGCCCAAGCTGCCAATGCAATGAATTGAATTGAATTGAATTGAATTGGAATTGAGAGAGAGAGAAGAGAGAGGGAAGAGAGAGAGAGAGAGAGAGAGAGAAGAGAGAGAGAGAGAGAGGAGAGAGAGAGAGAGAGAGAGAGGAGAGAGAGAGAGGAGAGAGAGAGAGAGAGAGAGAGAGAGAAGAGAGAGAGAGAGAGAGAAGAGAGAGAGGAGATCCTCTTTAAAAACAACGGAAAACGTACGGGACCTGCTGTAGGGAAAAGGGAGAGAAAAATAACACAACGAGAGCATAACACCTTACTTCCTGCCAAACTGAGTCGGGATGTCAAGGTCAACGTTACCTGTTACCATGCCAACCAGGTGGAATGTAAGCCATCCACTCCTGATACCATCATCATACAGAGACAGAGAGAGAGAGAAGAGAGGAGAGAGAGAGAGAGAGAGAGAGAGATAGGAGAGGAGAAGGAGAGAGAGAGAGAGAGAGAGAGAGAGAGCAGAGAGAGAGAGAGAGAGATGGTGAGAAACAAACAATTGAGAACTGTGTCAGTCATGTTTTATAGAACAACAAAACAAAGGGGATACATCAGGGCTCGAGCAACTATCGACTTTCCAGTAGGGGGGGAGACGAGATACAGTTGGGGAGGAGGATGGTAGAACATTGCCAAGTCCAGCTGTGTACAGGAACAATACAAGTACATCCTTTTTCAAGTCCCAATAGATACACTATATTTGTTTCACTACTATGTCCAAATGTGCTCAAAGGGAAAATGCCATTGTGGATTTTATACTGGATTACATGGTGTTATGTGGGTTATGTTACATTTCAGAAGGACAAAGGCTTCATAGTCAGTGTATGGGTGGTGTGGAACTCGCTACTCATGATTATGACCCTGGCTTTTTGAATTGTCTACTAATGGTTAGCAGCTAGATTTGCTCTATCCAATAGGTACTGTGCACAGAGTACACTTAGGTTGTCCCAGACCTCTAGTCTTCTGTCAGTACATAGAGCAGAGCAGCTGCCATGGAGGGGGTTGAACCTCTACATAGAGATGGCCCCTCCTGTTTTAGGTCTTAGCTGGACCAATTAGATCACCAAGTTGCTCTCAGCAAACTTTTGGGACTTTGTACAGACAGACCGGTAGTAGCACAAACGAGTCTACTCAAAACCCAGACCAAAACACACAGACTCAAACCCAGACCAACACACAGACTCAGACCCAGACAACACACAGACTCAGACCCAGACCAACACACAGACCAGACCCAGACCAACACACAGACTCAGACTCAGACCCAGAAACACACAGACCCAGACCCAGACCAACACACAGACTCAGACCCAGACAACAACAGACTCAGACCCAGACCAACACACAGACTCAGACCCAGACCAACAACAGACTCGACCAGACCAACACACAGACCCAGACCCAACTGACCAGACCACACAGACCCAGACCAACACACAACCCAGACCAACAGGTTCACTAGGGACACATATACAGCAGCTGACATACAATTCACCTATATGTCAGAACATTAGGAACAACCTTCCTGATATTTGTTGCACTCCTTTTGCCTCAATTCATTGGGACATGGACTCGACAAGGTGTCAACAGCGTTCCACAGGGATGCTGGCCCATGTTGACTCCACAGGGATGCTGGCCCATGTTGACTCCACTGGATGCTGGCCCATGTTGACTCCAATGCTTCCCACAATTGCGTAAAGTTTGCTGGATGTAATTTGGATGGTGGACCATTCTTGATTACATGGGAAACTGTTGAGGGTGAAATACCCAGCAGCGTTGCAGTTCTTGACACACTCCAACCGGTGAACCTGACACCAACTACCATACCCCGTCCAAAGGCACTTCAATCTGTTGTCTTGCCCATTCACTTCCGACTGGCACACATACACCAATGCATGTCTCATTGTCTCAAGGCTTAAAAATCCTTCTTTAACCTGTCTCCTCGCCTTCATATTGCGTTTGGTAGGGCCGTCATTGTAAATAAGAATTTGTTCTTAAAACTGATTGCCTAGTTAAATAAAGGTTAATAATAAATAAAATCTCCACTGATTGAAGCGGATTTAATAGGGTGATAGCTTTCACCTGGATTTACTGGTCTATGTCATGGAAGAGGCAGGTGTTTCTAAATGTTTTGTACACTTAGTGTATATATAATGTTTATTGCCCTTAGAGGGAGTTTATTCAATTCAAAGTTTGAAGTTATAGTCTTGTCTTGTATTCATTTGACTCATTTATGAGCATACAGTAGGTGACATTACAGTGGCATATAAATGATATCCTTTTTGACATATGGTTTACTAAAGAGACCATGTTGAAGTCATGGAAAAACATGGTTAATTAATGGGCTGCATCATGACATTAACACGGCCTCTTGAGAATACGTCAAACATGTATGACTAACGAGATACATGTTCCTATCTGGTCAACTGGGGGTGAGAATACCATGTGTTTCAAGTCAAATGAAATGTGTGGGTGGCCATTAATTGAAATGGTGTACTTGAATAAAACACGACAGACAAAACAACAGGGTATAAACAACCCATCTCTCCACTATGCACCACCCACATGAAGTACAATGACACACACACTGTAACACGCCCGCACACACACACACTCGCTCACACACAAACGCATACACACACGTACACCAACACTCATACGCACGAACGAACGCACGCACGCACAAGCACACACACACACACGATCAAAACGAAGCGGTGAAGTCAGCCAGGCAATAAAACTGCAGGGTTTTTTATTTCCAGGCTGCCTGCGGGGGGTAGGATAAGGTATAGGGATGTGCTCTGGAGTGAAAACCCCAGCCTTGGTACCTTGTCCTGGGGAGAGAGAGAGAGAGGAATAGCCTCTCTTCCTTGGTCGTTATGAATTATTCCACAGCCCAGCCACCTGTTCTGTTCTGTTGAAACCCAGTCAGGGGGCTTTGGCTGACAAGGCCTTTGATCCCACAACAGCCAACGACGTACTCCATGATGAGGCTCTTGTACCAGGCCGGTGTGATATCCCCCTCTCTCTCTTGCCCGTTCAGCCTCTTTTCCTCTCTCTCTCTCTCTCTCTCTCTCTCTCTCTCTCTCTCTCTCCCTCTCTCTATGTCCTCCGTCTAAAACTCTCTCTTGCCCTTTCAGACTCTTTTCCTGTCTCTGTCTCTCTCTGTTTCTCTCTCCCTCTATGTCCTCAATCTAAACCTCTCTTTCCCTCTCTCTCAATATCTTCCTTGCACTGTATGTCTAGTCGTATGTCTGGATACACATGGTATACAGTACACCGTCCAACGGGATGCTTACTTACCGGTTCCCTCTTGATAACGCAACAACGATAAGATGTAAGAGGCGGCACACATAAGCATTCCAGTGATAATATATTTAACATGCCGGCAGAAATGCAGAGGTTGGGGAAGAAAGAGAGGAGGAGAGCTGAACAGAAGAGGGAGGGAGGAGATAGGTGTGTGTTGTGTGTGTGTGTTGTGGTGTGTGTGTGTGTGTGTGTGGCGTGTGCGTGCGTGTGCGTGTGTGTGTGTGTGTGTGTAGTGCATGTGGGGCATCAGCGACACAACTAATGGGTATTTTGGTGGCATGTGTATTGTATGTAGTCTATTTGTTGTATACCCTTATCTCTAGCTAATATGCTCATGTCTTGTGAACACAAATACCGGACCATTTCTTCTCCCCATGCAATAACTCACTGTTGAGACACAGCACCGGTTGCTATATCATTGTTTCATGATAATTCTACATATCTTTCATAACATAAATTACTACCCAGCCAAAGCACTATCTCGCAGCAGTTGGATTTCTGCAGCATTGAGTTGGCATTTTCCTCACATATTTTTCAGAGCTTCAGATGTTGCCTTTGTGTAATATTTGGACTGTCATAGGTTTGTG
>NC_036840.1:33165230-33173391 GCF_002910315.2 Salvelinus sp. IW2-2015
CATGGGTAGCCTATTGCCCTCCCTGGTAAACTATATATCATAGTAGCTTCCCGACACTGCTCAATAGTGTATCATTAGTTTACATTTTTATGTTGATAATGTTATGAATACAATCTGTAAGTGCTTTTACAGAGTAGAGAAGATGATAATAGCAAGGCCAAATGGAAGTTGCATTAGCATCAAGCTACATGTTTACCTTGTAATGTTAGCAATACAAGTCTATGAGTCATGACTGTGCTAGAATATTATGCTAATGAGGCTATTCATTGCAGTAGTGTAGTAACACTAACGTTAGCCTACTGTTTAATAGTCAATGGTATTAATAGGATTCTTTGAGTGCGTTACGGACTACGCTAGGGAAGACGCTGAGAAGATGCTAATAGCAATGGGGGAGTTAGCTTAACGTTGAAGCGCTGTGCTTTCTAGCGCTCCCAAGTGTGTCCTGGCTGGGTGGTGGAGGGAGTGAGGGAGTCTGGGAGATAAAAGGCTTTGTGTGTAGTTAGAGTCCCTGCAGATGTCAACGCAGCCACCTTGGGAAACTAACGGAAGACAAACATGGTGGCACGGGATAGTAAACACACCAGGTGTTCCGTTCTTCTCCCACATGAGAAAGTGTCAATATTTTCCCCACTGATGTACTGATACAAGTGTGTTTTAGATTGGAGTCTGTATCTATGATTAAAGAGGGATGGAGAGGAGCATCCACCGCAACACCCTCTGCGAACACACACGGGGTAGGTTGAACTTGCCCCTAGATTCTGATCTTAGGTCAGTTTAAGCATTTACCCATTTTATATTATTACGTTATCATTATAATGGTCAAGTTAGGATTGGGTAGAGGAAGCGATCCTAGGTCTGTAACTGGGAAACTTCACCCCGGAGTCTATACTGGTCTCCTCACCCCTGTGCCCTCCATGTGAGCTCAGTGAACATGACCCCTGTCTAGAGGAGAGAGAGTTGGGGCTTTCACTAGGTCACCATAGGCTGGTTAGAGGTCATTTCCCAAGTGGCATAGTCGTGTGGGCATCAGCTGAGGGACCCCCGGGAGGTGTTTGTCAGTGCTTGTGATGGTGTATAGCTATATTTGCACAGGGCAGTCAACTCTGTGTGCGTGTGTGTGTGTGTGTGGTGTGTGTGTGTGTGTGTGTGTGTGTGTGTGTGTGTGGCGTGTGCTGTGCGTGTGCTGTGTGTGTGTGTGTGTGTTGCGTGTGCGTGTGGTGCGTGTGCTGTGCGTGTGCGGTGCGTGTGCGTGTGTGTGTGTGTGACTGCATGTGGGCATCAGCGACACAACTAATGGGTATTTTGGTGGCATGGTATTGTACTGTAGTCTATTTGTGTTATACCCTTACTCTTCGTAGATATGCTCTATGCTTGTGAACAACAAATACCGGACCATTCTTCTTCCCCCAATGCACAACTCACTGTTGAGACCCAAGCACCGGTTCGCTAATCCTGTTTCATGATAAATCTACATATCTTCCATAACATAAATTACTCACCCAGCCAAAGCAATATCTCCGTCAGCCAGTTGGATTTCTGCAGCATTGAGTTGGCATTTTCCTCACATATTTTTCAGAGGCTTCAGATGTTGCCTTTGTAAATATTTGGACTGTCATAGGTTTGTGGAATCCAGACGTTTCCTCATGTGATCACTGTCAGAGCGAGCATAGCAGACGGTGTGTTGTGAAGTTAAATTGAGAGACAGAGAGAGGGATAAGGGAGAAGGAAGAGGGGGAAGGAGGAGAGAGAGAGAGTGGGGAGCGAGAAGAGGAGAGAGGTTGAGGGAGAGAGAAGGGGGAAGGAGGAGAGAGAAGGAGGAAGGAAGGGGAAGAGCGGGATAAGGGAAGAGAGGGGGAGGTAGGAGGAGAGAGGAGAGGGGGAATCGAGGAAGAAGAAGATGGGAAGGAGGAGGAGAAGGGGGGAAGGAGAGAGAGAGATACAGGAGAGAGAGATAGAGGGATAAGGGAGGAAGAGAGAGAGAGAGAAGGGGGAAGGAAGGAATGAGAGAAAGGGGAAGGGAGGAGAGAGAGAAGGGGAAGGAAGGAGAAGGTGGAAAGGAAGAGAGAGCCAGGGGATAAGAGAGGAGAGAGAGAGGATTAGGGAGAGAGCAGGGGAAGAGGAGAGAGAACAGAGAGGGATAAGGGATAAGAGAGAGAGAGGGAAAGGGGAGAGACAGAGAGAGGGATAAGGGATGAGAGAGAGAGAAGGGAGAGGAAGGAGAAACAGGAGGGGAGGGTTTTGTGGGTCCACACAGACCCTGCAGGCTGGAGATATGTAACTCTCGGAGGCCTTATTCCGGCTTGTTTGGGTGTGTGTGTGTGTGTGTGTGGTGTGTGTGTGTGTGTGTGTGTGTGTGTGTAGTGTGTGTGTGTGTGTGTTGTGTGTGTTGTGTGTGTGTGTGGGTGTGTGTGTGTGTGTGTGGTGTGTGTGTGTGTGTGTGTTGTGTGTGTCTGTGTGTGTGCTTGTGTGTGTTTGTGACCTCTCTGGATCTGTTAACCATACCCAAACCCATATAAAGTTGCTAAAACACAGCAATATGCCCACGAATGTCCTTGGTGTATGCTACCACCATAACTCTTCTCCAGTACCACCACCGCACGCCCCTCCGGTCCTGTCCTCTTGCCCACTATCAGTGCATGCAGCTGGGTTAGGTGCTGGGGGGACGGGGAGCCCTGGGCTGGAGGATGGAGTGAGGAAAGCCAGGGCCACAGGGCCGTGCTCGGTGTTGATCCCAGAATAGCATCACTGAGAGTGTGAGGACGGACAGCGTTAACATTCCCCTCCCCTCCCTCCCTCCTCTGTTCACCGCTTCCTCCTCTCCTCCCTCCCTCCTTGTTCACCTCTCCCCCTCCCTCCTCTGTGTTCACCGCTCCTCCTCTCCTTCCTCCCTCCGTCCTCTGTTCACTCTCCTCCCTCCCTCCTCTGTTTTCACCTCTCCTCGCCCCTCCCCCATCCTCTTTCACCTCTCCTCCCTCTCCCCTGTTCATCTCCTCTCGGCCTTCCTCCTCCGTAACTCTCTCTTCACCTCCATCCTCTACCTCTCCTCCCTCCTCCTCTTCACCTCTCTCCGTCTCCTCTCCTGTCCCCCCCACTCCCTCCCTCCCATCCCTCCCTCCCCTCCCTCCCTCCTCCTCCCTCCCTACCCTCCTCTCCCCCCTCCCCTCTCCACTCCCCCTCCCTCCCTCCCCCCTCCCCTCCCTCCTCCCTCCCTCCTCTGTTCATCTCTCCCTCCTCCCCACCCCTCCTCTGTTCACCTCTCCTCCTCTTACTCCCTCCTCCTCTGTTCACCTCTCCATCCTCCCTCCACTGTTCACCTCGCCACCTCTCCCTCCTCTGTTCACCTCTCCTCCTCTACTCCCCCTGCCTCTGTTCACCTCTCCTCCCCCATCGCCTCCCCCTCTTCACCTCTCTCTCCCCTCCTCCTCTGTTTCACCGCTCCTCCTTCTCCTCCCTCCCGTCCTCTCGTTCAAAAACCTTTCTCCGTTCCTCCCTCCTCTGTTCACCGCTCCTCCTCTCCTCCCTCTCCTCTGCGTCAACTCTCCCCCCCCCCTCCTCTGTTCCCTCTCCTCCTTCCCCTCCTCTGTTCAATCTCTCCTCCCTCCCCCTCTGTTCACCTCTCCTCCTCTCCTCCCCCCCTCCTATTTCACCTCTCCACCTCTCCCTCCTCTGTTCAACCTCTCCTTCCTCCCTCCCCCCTCCCTCCTTCTGTTCACCGGTGCTCTCCTCCCTCCCTCCTCTGTTCACCTCTTCTCCTCTCCCCCCCCTCTTTCACCTCTCCTCCTCCTCGTTCCCTCCTCTGTTCATCTCTCCTCCTCTCCTCCTCCCTCTTCTGTCATCTTCTCCTCCCACACACACACACACACACACACACACACACACACACACACACACACACACGCACACAGAGTTGACTGCCCTGTGGCAAATATAGCTATACACCATCACAGCACTGACAAACACCTCCCGGGGGTCCCTCAGCTGATGCCCACACGACTATGCCACTTGGGAAATGACCTCTACCCAGACTATGGTGACCTAGTGAAAGCCCCAACTCTCTCTCTCTAGACAGGGGTCATGTTCACTGACCTCACATGGAGGGCACAGGGGTGGAGGAGACCAGTATAGACTCCGGGGTGAAGTTTCCCCTAGTTACAGACCTAGGATCAGCTTCCTCTMCCCCAATCCTAACCTTGACCATTATAATGATAACGTAATAATATAAAATGGGTAAATGCTAAACTGACCTAAGATCAGAATCTAGGGGCAASTTCAACCTACCCCGTGTGTGTTCGCAGAGGGTGTTGCGGTGGATGTCCTCTCCATCCCTCTTTAATCATAGATACAGACTCCAATCTAAAAACACACTGTGTATCCAGATACATCAGTGGGGAAAATATTGACACTTTCTCCATGTGGGAGAAGAACGGAACACCTGTGTGTTTACTATCCCGTGCCACCATGTTTGTTCTTCTGTAGTTTCCCCAAGGTGGGCTGCGTTGACATCTGCAGGGACTCTAACTACACACAAAGCCTTTTATCTCCCAGACTCCCTCACTCCCTCCACCACCAGCCAGGACACACTTGGGGAGCGCTAGAAAGCACAGCGCTTCAACGTTAAGCTAACTCCCCCATTGCTATTAGCATCTTCCTCAGCGTCTTCCCTAGCGTAGTCCGTAACGCACTCAAAGAATCCTATTAATACCCATTGACTATTAAACATGTAGGCTAACGYTAGTGTTACTACCACTGCAATGAATAGCCTCATTAGCATAATMTTCTATGCACAGTCATGCACTCATAGACTTGTATTGCTACCATTTACAAGGTAAACATGTAGCTTGATGCTAATGCAACTTCCATTGTGGCCTTTGCTATTATCATCTTCTCTACTCTGTAAAGCACTTACAGATTTGTATTCATAACATTATCAACATAAAAATGTAAACTAATGATAACACTATGAGCAGTGTCGGGGAAGCTACTATGAAATATATAGTTTACCAGGGAGGGCATAGGCCTACCCACTGGGGAGCCCGGCCCAGCCAATAASAATKAGTTTTTACCCACAAAATGGCTTTATTGCAGACAGAAATACTCAGTTCCATCAGCTGTCCGGGTGGCTGGTCTCAGACGATCCCGCAGGTGAAGAAGCCGGATATGGAGGTCCTGGGCTGGYGTGGTTMMACGTGGTCTGTGGTTGTGAGATCGGTTGGACATACTGCCAAATTCTCTAAAATGACGTTGGAGGCGGCTTACAGTACGGATATTAAGATTCAATTCTCTGGCAACAGCTCTGGTGGACATGTCTGCAGTCAGCATGCCAATKTGTGCGCTCCCTCAAAACTTGAGACATCTGTGGAATTGTGTTGTGTGACAAAACTGCACATTATGGCCTTTTACTGTCCCCAGCACAAGGTGCACCTGTGTAATGATCATGCTTTTAATCAGCTTCTTGATATGTCACACCTGTCAGGTGGATGGATTACCTTGGCAAAGGAGTAATGCTCACAGGGATGTAAACAAATTGGTGCACAAAATTGGAGAAATATTTCTGGGATCTTTWATATCAGCTCATGAAACATGGGACCAACATTTTACATTTTGCGTTTATATTTTTGCTCAGGATAGTTCATGTAGTTCACTACTTCGCAAAACTGACTATGACTAGACTATACTATCACTGTAATGACTACTATTAGCGACAATTAAGGTCGAAGGAGATCATTTTTTGTTTTTGTCTGTATTACCGTCATTCACGGTTATGTAAACATTTATCTTTTGAATGGAAACATCACCCGGACATACATGACCTGAACTGATCTGTTCAATTTTCCAGATGAGGGCTGGTCAATTATAGGGTAATGTCTGTGTGCCAGGGGACGTATTATGCTGATATTGCCAGTGATAAGTCACAGATGATCCAGTCAGTTTAATGACCAAGGCGTCAGCCATACAATCATAACATCGTAACCTTGCTGCCCGCCCTCCTCCAGCCCTGGAGAGAGATGAGGAAATAGAAAAGGAGAGGAAAGGATGTAAGGAGCTCTTCCCTAAACGCTGAAGAGAAAAAGTGTAAATAACATATTTCCTTTAAGTCGAGCATCTTTAGTATTACCATAGTAAAACATCTTTAGTATTTCTATAGTAAAGCATCTTTAGTATTACTATAGTAAAGCATCTTTAGTATTACTATAGTAAAACATCTTTAGTATTACTATAGTAAAGACCAGCAACTCTAAGATTAACATCTGTGTGCTCTCTCTTCTTCTGTCTCTCTTTCTTCTGTCTCTCTCTTTCTTTGTCTCGCTCTTTCTTGTCTCTCTCTTCTGTCTCTCTCTCTCTCTCTCTCTCTCTCTCTCTCTCTCTCTCTCCCCTCTCTCTGTTTGTGTGCATTCATTTGCGACTGTAAATATGTGTTTTGAGATATCTTCAAGGTGTTTAAGTATGAGAGCAGATGAGACACCAAGTGAAGAGAAAGCAAGTGAAGAGAAGAGAGACAGAGACAGAGACAGAGAGAGAGAAAGACAGAGAGAGACAGAGACCGAGAGAGATAGAGAGACAGAGACCGAGACAGAGAGAGAGAGACAGAGAGAGAGAAAGACAGAGAGAGACAGAGACAGAGAGAGAGAGAACAGTCTGCAGCACCTGGCCTCACCCTACTAGAATCTGAAGTCAAATGTCTACTGTTTGCTGATGATCTGGTACTTCTGTCCCCTACCAAGGAGGACCTACAGCAGCACCTAGATCTTCTGCACATATTCTGTAAGACAGAAGAGTCCCCTAAGTAAGCTGGTCCTGGGGCTCTGTTCACAAACACAAACAGACCCCACAGTGCCCCAGGACAGCAACACAATTAGACCCAACCAAATCATGAGAAAACAATAAGATAATTTCTTGACACAGAAAGAATTAACAAAAAAACTGAGCAAACTAGAATGATATTTGGCCCTAAACAGAGACTACACAGTGGCTGAATACCTGACCACTATGACTGACCAAAAATGAAGGAACGCTTTGACTATGTACAGATTCAGTGAGCATAGCCTTGCTGTTGAAAAAGGTCGACATAGGCAGACCGGGCTCTCAAGAGAAGACAGGCTATGTGCACAGTGCCCAAAAAAGGAGGTGGAAACTGAGCTGCACTTCCTAACCTCCTGCCAAATGTATGACCATATTCTAAAACAAATCAAATTGAAAACAAATCCAACTCCCATATCTATTAGGTGAAATACCACAGTGTGCATCACAGCAACAATATTTGTGACCTGTTGCCACAAGAAAAGGGCAACCAGTGAAGAACAAACACCATTGTAAATACAACTCATATTTATCTTCATTTACCTTCCCTTTTGTACTTTAACTAGTTGCACATCATTACAACACTGTATGTAGACATAATATGACATTTTAAATGTCTTTATTCTTTTGGTACTTTTGTGGGTGTAATGTTTACTGTACATTTTTTCTTGTTTATTTCAYTTTTGTTTATTATCTATTTCACTTGCTTTGGCAATGTTAACATATGTTTCCCATGCCAATAAAGGCCCTTAAATTGAATTTGAAATTGAATTGAGCGAGAGCAGAGGTTCATTTTGCATCATACTCATCCTATGTGTCTTAAGCCCCACGGTACCACTAATCCTATTAGCCAATAAAGAGGAAGTCATAGGAAAACAACGCTGAGCTGACCTAATCAGCCTGAGCCAAGGTGAGAAGGCTTAAGTAGTGTGGGCCAGCGAGAGAGAGAGACGTGTAAGACAAGGCTCCCTTCTCACCTCATCCCAGGTGCCCTGATCAGTGCCTGTCTATAATACTTTAACAACTTCACTTCCCTCACAGTCAAAGTCTGCTGCTCTCACTTCTCTTGTGATGTCATGTCTTAGTGAATTGAAACCTAAAGTTCTCACACATTAAGGTCAATTGCTTTGAAGTTCTCTCACATMATTCACAGTCGAGGCACAGTAGGCTAACAGTAATGCAAAGGGTAACTATCACCAAAAGCAGACTTGTGCTTCATTTGCTTCTATACTAAATATGATGTCAATTTTATAGTTGTACTGAATAGAATGAATTGTGCCTACACTGAAAACCTTTGTCTGATAATGCTCACTACTCAACCTGGTGATATGACAGCCACACAACTGATGTAGCTATCAGGCAT
>NC_036840.1:33179929-33186524 GCF_002910315.2 Salvelinus sp. IW2-2015
ACCTGGGCAGAGCCCTCCATCTCTCTACCTGGGCAGAGCCCTCCATCTCTCTACCTGGGCAGAGCCCTCCATCTCTCTACCTGGGCAGAGCCCTCTATAAGGCCAATAAAATAGCGGTTGACTCTTCCCATCACCTCCACTCTGAGTTCCACCTCCTTCCCTCTGGACACAGGTACAGACTACCTAAGTTATAAAGAAAATAGGGCCAAGTTCTCTTTTATTACGAATGCAATTCTGCATCTCCACAAATGTTGGACTAACTGCACTATGAMATTRAACTTACCCCGCCTATTTGTTTGTAAATATCCGTTTCTATTTATTTAACATTTTWAGATGTTATATGTTTTATGACTGCTGCAAGATGAATTGCCACTTCGAGGACATTAACGTTTTCTGAATCTATCTATTAGATTTTGATTTAGCTATTACATTCGATCAAGCTGCTATATTACCTAGGCCCTATTGTACTATTATGAAACATGGTACCAACAGCTGACCTGGCTTTCTCAATACTCCAGACAACTATTTTTATCCAGGTCACACTCGTCCTAGACAGTCAAAGACATAGACGGACACATACGGATATACACACGCACGCACGCACGCACACACACACACACACACACACACACACACACACACACAGACTTAGTGTGAAGAAAAACAAACATGCACATCTCTACAATGCAACACCACCTAACATTCCTAATAAGGAGTCCTAGTCTCATCTGTCTGTTGTCCTCAGCCTGATTGGACTTAAAAGCCTCCTTCCACCGTAAAGTGGACCTCAAAGCTCTCCAACACCGTAAAGTGGACCTTAAAAGCCTCCTTCCACCGTAAAGTGGACTAAAAGCCTCCTTCCACCCCGTAAAGTGGACTTAAAAGCCTCCTTCCACCGTAAAGTGGACTTAAAAGCCTCCTTCCATCCGTAAAGTGGACTAAAAAGCCTCTTCCACCCGTAAAGTGGGACCTTAAAAGCCTCCTTCCACCGAAAGTGGACTTAAAAGCCCCTTCCACCGTAAAGTGGACTTAAAAGCCTCCTTCACCAGTATCCCACGCCTCGTAAAGTGGACCTTAAAAGCCGTCAGTCCACTGTAAAAGTGGACCTAAAAGCCTCCTTCCACCGTGGAGTGGACTTAAAATCCTCCTTCCTCTTTGGAGTGGACTTAAAAACAACCCTCTATCCCAGAACATCTCAAATATCTTCCAAACCTCATCTTACATTTACATTTAAGTCATTTAGCAGACGCTCTTATCCAGAGCGACTTACAAATTGGAAAGTTCATTAACATATTCATCCTGGTCCCCCGTGGGGAATGAACCACAACCCCTGGGCGTTGCAAGCGCCATGCTCTAACCAACTGAGCGCACACGGGACCAATTCTTCTAAGAAGTGAAATTCCATAAGCTGTGGAGACCTTCCAATTTTTTGGGGGGAGTTGAGAAATAATTGATTTTGCGCTGTCGTTCGTGACGGAAATTGGCCGCCATTAAAAATGGACAGGGGAGTGTCCGAAGCAGCCGTTTCATGTATTATTTAATTGTGGAACGGGGGCATTAAACCTGTTTCTCCTCCCTTCCTCCTTCTGCCTCCTCAGGAAAGACTCAAACCAAATCAAATCAAGTCACAGTGACAGTGATATATATATATATATTTATCTGTCACTGGGACACAGTCTTCCCTGAGTGTAAGAAAACAATTACGAACACCTGGTCCTTTCCATGACAGACTGTGGAAGGAAATGGTGTTGGGTTCGTCTCTGTGGTAAAACTACATCAAGAAGTTTTTTCTCAAATCCCTCTAGCATACATGCATTTATTTATCATTTATATATAACTCAGTCAGTGGTTTATATCATGTCCCATTGCTGTGCTTTAGTGACCCCAATGTCACCCAGTCCATATGGAGCAATTAAACAGCTGTTAGGAACCAAGCTGCTGTCTGATAATGGCCGTGGGGAAAGGTTAGCCCGCAGACAAAGTGACATCGCCCTTATCTGGCATGTTTTCACTGGCTTTCATCACCATCAACAGTTCCTTTGTTCAATGTCTCTGTCTATCCTCACCACCTCTCTCTCTTTGCCTCTCTCATATTGTGTGAAAGTCACACAGTTAGGTCACCCAGTTTAGGGGTCGAAGGTGATAGAGAGAGTCTCTGGCCCCACTATAAACAGTGCAGGTGCTGGAGAAGGAGTGATGCAAGGGCCAGTGTAGGTCCCTCGGAACTCCCACACACACACAACAACACACACACACACACACACACAACCACACACACACACAGCACACACACAACACACACACACACACACACACAACACACACACACACATACACACACACACACACACACGCACGCACAGTGTTCCATGGTTACAATGCCGAGACCTTGTTACACACACACAAACACGCACACAATAATAACAAATGGACACTTGGCCCATCTATTTCTCCCGAAGACCATCAGTTTCCCACCAGACTAGAGATGTCAGAAAATGGGGGAAAGAAAGGCTAGGTATTAGCATCGACTGCTATATATCAACTAATAGTACAACTCCAATCATTCTGAGCTACTTCCTTTATAATGTTCAAATCTCTTTTCCAATTTGTTACCGTGCAACCAGGTAGTCTATAAAAGAGGACTTTTCAACCACATGTTGTTGTGTCGACTGCTGCGACTCCTGTTGAAATAGAGGTAAATGAGAAGGTATCGACGCATTGACAACTTCAAAGCTTACCTATAAAGCTCGAGGCCATTTCTGAGGATGAGAACAACCACTTTCAGAGCACTTTCACCAATCCATAATTTCCAAAACACACTGAACAAAACAATACTGAACAAACACCTCAAACCAACTCTGAACAACTTTACCAAGCAGACAAAGCAGGGAGGGCGAGATGATAAGAGCAATGGAATTGAAACGACTCAAACTGTGTTGCTGAAGTCAAAAAGGGTCAAGTTGCAACCAATTCTTTGACTCGGTTTCCTCCGGTACGCGTTCCCATGTTGTTTTGGAGAGTTTTCATCTTACTACACAACTACAGCGTGTAAACATCATTTTCAGGCGATGAATCATTTGTCACACTCCACTCGACACGATAGTGTGAAAAGTAAGATTGGATGAAACATGCATCGGATCTATCCCTAATTACAACTTGTACAAGCTTTTTGTTTGCTCACGGCCGGATCCCGCCACTTCTTGATTTGTTTTAAAGCCTGTTTTGTGTTTGGGGGTGAACAAAATGACTGTCATCTTTGGGGAATATGCCCACCCTGCAAGACATTCACACAGAGCCTGAGAACATGTTTAGATTTAGGATGTTGTGTCAAACATCTCCTCTGATAGAGAGACGCAAAAGAGATGACAAGATAACACTTGTTACGTAAGCACTAAGGTGAAAACACGGGGAGTACTTATGCAATTACAGCATCGAAAAGGTAGTAGGATCATTACACCCAATGGATTAGAGCTACAGCAAAACCCTCAAGCTGAACATATAAGTCAATCTTGTAAGTAAGATGTCTTTTCAAACTTTTCAAGAAATCTCTGATATCATGCAAAATTCATAGGTGGAGAGACTGCACAAGTATGTCTCTTGAAAAAGTGTACAGCACAGGAGAGAGGCTTTTTAGATGTTCCACCCATGGAAAGAATAAGACAAAAATGAACATTGCTCAATTCTCTCCCTCACTCTATCGTTCTGTCCCTTCGTCCTCCACTCTCTCCCTCTGTCAATCTTCACCTTCTCTGATCAATTATTCCACATTCTACTGCTCTCCCTCGTTAGCGTTCACTCCTCCACCTGTCACTCTTTCCCCTTATCCTCCCATCTTAATCTCCTCCACTCCTCAGTAGCATTTCTCTCTCCTTTACTTTATTTTGCCTCTCTAGCTTGGGTATCAAACTCAACATCTGACATGCTGTGTTACCTTGGCTGTAAGAGACCAATGTGATTACCCGGAGCTCTATCCCCCTATCTCCAACTAAGCACTAACCGTCTTCAATCACAGTGTGCCCCCCGCCGTTTCACGAGATGGAGAGAGGAAGGAGGAGAGAGAATATTAACATTCCAAACCGCCATTTTATTACGAGAGACGGATCTATAAATATTGCATGGCCTCACACTGTTTCTGTAAATGACAGGGAAGGAGGAATGGGGAAGGGGGAAAGGGGGGGATGAGGTTGAGAGAAAAGTCAAAGCTAACAAAATATTCATGTTTATTACTTAATCTGCTGAAACGTGGAGAATGAGGTACTAATGTATTCTGGGTAGTGAAAGTCTGAAAGGGCAACAGTCTTTTCTATTTGGACAGCGAACAGTTATGAAAGTGAAATCTCTTTGTAACAGTGAAGCAGGATTTAAGTCCAATCAATGTGTGAATTTGTTTATAGGAAACCTTGATAGTATATAAAAAATAATATTTAATTTCAAAGAAACAGAGCTAGGCACTGAAATGAAATGTGTATCCACTGTTCACTTTAGCTTACACTACATACATTTTGGGGGGGGGGGATTGTTAGAGTGCAGTATCAATGTTAGCCATTTTCAAATGATTACACCAGGTTCCTTAAATTAACCAAGTGCAGTCCCTGCATTGATAAGGAGTTAGCCTGTACTGATGTTGATTATGTGGATAAACCTGCTCCTATGAACCAGTTACTGTCTTCCAGTGTGTTTTAATCTTAACAACAAAAAAATATATGCTACTAATGTACTACTAATGTACTACTAATGGTACTAATAATAGAACAATCACTTCCAAATTGATTGTGGTGGTAATTACTTTACACTAAACAATTGACAATAAGCCTGTAGTGTTTAATTAGTAGCTAACCTTCTGCTAAAGTTAGTAACTATTCAAATATGAGCTGCAAAATAGACGTTCCATCGTTACTGGTTAGTAATTTACAGGAAAACGTAACATAATATGAGAGATATTTCCCTTTAGGAATATCACGGTCTGGGATCCTGCTCTATTAGGGAAAAAAACCGAGAGACACAGAGAGGGAGGGAGAGAGGGGGGAAGTGAAAGAGGGAGAGTTAAATGAGAGAAATAGAAGATCATCCAGGCTGATCTCTCCTAGTTGAGTGGATGAGACGACGGATGAGGAGAACAGATGAGGTGGTGGGGGTTGGTTAAGGTGATGTCAGAGTTGTAATACTGAGCTCCTGTGGTGGATAATGTGGATATGAGGGATCCTGGTTAGAGCCCACATGCTCCCTCCGGTCTCACACACGTTGGAGTCTCATTTCCCTGCCTGCATGGGTAATGTTCTGGGTATGATTCTACTGGCAGGAGGGGAGGTGAGGGGGAGAAAGGAGAAAAGGAGAGGAAAGGAAGGGGGAGAGGAGGGGAAGGAGAAAAAAAAAGGGGAGGTCCGGTGCGGTGAGGAGAGGAGAGGGGAAAGGAGGTAGAGAGGAGGGGAGAGGAGCAGAGAAAGGAGAAGAGTCGTCCCAAGTCTAACCTAACTTATATTTACAAAAACTATGTGGACAAACTTGTGGATTTGGCTATTTCAGCCACACCCGTTTCTGACAGGTGTATAAATAGACCATAGAACAAACATTGCAGTAGAATGGCCCTTACTTTAGAGCTAAGTGGACTTTCAAGTGGCACGTCATAGGATGCCAGCTTTCAACAAGTCAGTTTGTCAAACGTGTGCCTTGCTGTCTGACCCAGTCAAGTGCTGTCATTGTAAAGTGGAAACGTCTAGGAGCACAACGGCTCAGGCTGAGAAGTGGTAGACCATACAAGCTCACAGAAACGGGACCGCCGACTGCTTACGTACTTAGCTTTGCAACACACTCATACTAAGTTTCACACAGCTTCTTGAAGCAATGTCAGCACAAGAAGTGTTCTTCGGGAGCTTCATGAACAGGTTTCCAATGGCTTGAGCAGCCACACACAAGCCTAGACCTCTATGGGCAATGCTCAAGCGTTGCAGGAGTGGTATAGAGCTCGTTGCCATTCGAGCAGTGGAACACGTTCTCTGGAGGGATGAATCCCGCTTCAAGCAGTCCGACGGACAGATCTGGGTTTGTCCAGGAGAACGCTACCTGTAAAGTTTGGTGGAGGAGGAAATAATGTTCTTGGGCGCTGTTTTTTCATGGTTTGGGCTAAGCCCCCATAATTCCAGTGAGGGGAAGTCCTTAATGCTACAGCATACAATGACATTCTAAACAATTCTGTGCTTCCAACTTTGTGGTAACAGTTTGGGGAATGCCCTTTCCTGTTTCAGCATGAACAATGCCCCCATGCACAAAGCAAGGTGCATACAGAAATGGTTTGTTGGATCGGTGTGGAAGAACTTAACTGGCCTGCACAGAGCACCTGACCTCAACCACCATCGAACCCCTTTGGGATGAATTGGATAGCGACTGCGAGCCAGGGCTATCGCCAACATCAAGTGACTGACCTCACTAATGCTGTTGTGGCTGAATGGAAGCAAGTCCCGCACAATGTTCCAACATCTAGTGGACAAGCCTTCCCAGAAGAGTGGAGGCTGTTATAGCAGCAAAGGGGGACCAACTCCATATTAATGCCATGATTTTGTAATGAGATGTTCGACGAGCAGGTGTCCAATCACTTTTG
>NC_036840.1:33186549-33193633 GCF_002910315.2 Salvelinus sp. IW2-2015
GTGTTTCCATGGTTACAATGCCCGAGACCTTGTTACACACACACAAACACGCACACATAATAACAAATGGACACTTGGCCCATCTATTTCTCCCGAAGACCATCAGTCTCCCACCACACACACACACACGCACGCACAGTGTTTCCATGGTTACAATGCCCGAGACCTTGTTACACACACACAAACACGCACACATAATAACAAATGGACACTTGGCCCATCTATTTCTCCCGAAGACCATCAGTCTCCCACCAGACTAGAGATGTAGAAAAWGGGGGAAAGAAAGGCTAGGTATTAGCCATCGACTGCTATATATCAACTAATAGTACAACTCCAATCCATTCTGAGCTCACTTCCTTTATATGTTCAAATCTCTTTTTCCAATTTGTTACCGTAGCAACAGGTAGTCTATAAAAGAGGACYATTTCAACCACATGTTGTTGTGTCGACTGCTGCGACTCCTGTTGAAATAGAGGTAAATGAGAAGGTACTCGACGCAATTGACAACTTCAAAGCTTACCTATAAAGCTCGAGGCCATTTCTGAGGATGAGAACAACCACTTTCAGAGCACTTTCACCAATCATATTTCCAAAACACACTGAACAAAACATACTGAACAAAACACCTCAAACCAACTCTGAACAACTTTACCAAGCAGACAAAGCAGGGAGGGCGAGATGATAAGAGCAATGGAATTGAAACGACTCAACTGTGTTGCTGAAGTCAAAAAGGGTCAAGTTGCACCAATTCTTTGACTCGGTTTCCTCCGGTACGCGTTCCCATGTTGTTTTGGAGAGTTTTCATCTTACCTACACAACTACAGCGTGTAAACATCCATTTTCAGGCGATGAATCATTTGTCACACTCCACTCGACACGATAGTGTGAAAGTAAGATTGGATGAAACATGCATCGGATCTATCCATAATTTACAAGTTGTACAAAGCTTTTGTTTGCTCACGGCCGGGATTCCGCCACTTCTTGATTTGTTTAAAAGCCTGTTTTGTGTTTGGGGGTGAACAAAAYGACTGTCATCTTTGGGGAATATGCCCACCTGCAAGACAATTCACACAGAGCATGTTTAGATGTTAGGATGTTGTGTCAAACATCTCCTCTGATAGAGAGACGCAAAGAGATGACAAGATAACACTTTGTTACGTAAGCACTAAGGTGAAAACACGGGAGTAACTTATGCAATTACAGCATCGAAAAGGTAGTAGGATCATTAACACCCAATGGATTAGAGCTACAGCAAAACCCTCAAGCTGAACATRTAAGTCAATCTTGTAAGTAAGATGTCTTTTCAAACTTTTCAAGAATCTCTGATATCATGCAAAATTCATAGGTGGAGAGACTGCACAAGTATGTCTCTTGAAAAAGTGTACAGCACAGGAGAGAGGCTTTTAGATGTTCCACCCATGGAAAGAATAAGACAAAAATGAACATTGCTCAATTCTCTCCCTCACTCTATCGTTCTGCCCTTCGTCCTCCACTCTCTCCCTCTGTCAATCTTCACCTTCTCTGATCAATTATTCCACATTCTACTGCTCTCCCTCGTTAGCGTTCACTCCCTCCACCTGTCCACTCTTTCCCCTTATCCTCCCATCTTAATCTCCTCCACTCCTCCAGTAGCATTTCTCTCTCTCCTTTACTTTATTTTGCCTCTCTCAGCTTGGGTATCAAACTCACATCTGACATGCTGTGTTACCTTGGCTGTAAGAGACCAATGTGATTACCCGGAGCTCTATCCCCCTATCTCCAACTAAGCCACTAACGTCTTCAATCACAGTGTGCCCCCTCGCCGTTTCACGAGATGGAGAGAGGAAGGAGGAGAGAGAATATTAACATTCCAAACCGCCATTTTATTACGAGAGACGGATCTATAAATATTGCATGGCCTCACACTGTTCTGTAAATGACAGGGAAGGAGGAATGGGGAAGGGGGAAAGGGGGGGATGAGGTTGAGAGAAAAGTCAAAGCTAACAAAATATTCATGTTTATTACCTTAATCTGACTGAACGTGGAGAATGAGGTACTAATGTATTCTGGGTAGTGAAMGTCTGAAAGGGCAAACAGTCTTTCTCTATTTGGACAGCGACAGTTATGAAAGTGAAATCCTCTTTGTAACAGTGAAGCAGGATTTAAGTCCAATCAAATGTGTGAATTTGTTATAGGAAACCTTGATAGTATATAAAAAATAATATTTAATTTCAAAGAAACAGAGCTAGCACTGAAATGAAATGTGTATCCACTGTCCACTTTAGCTTACACTACATACAGTTTGGGGGGGGGGGATTATTAAGTGCAGTATCAATGTTAGCCATTTTCAATGATTACACCAGGTTCTTAATTAACCAAGTGCAGTCCCTGCATTGATAAGGAGTTAGCCTGTACTGATGTTTGATTATGTGGATAAACCTGCTCCTATGAACCAGTTACTGTCTTCCAGTGTGTTTAATCTTAACAACAAAAAATATATGCTACTAATGTACTACTAATGTACTACTAATGTACTACTAATGTACTAATAATAGAACAATCCACTTCCAAATTGATTGTGGTGTAATTACTTTACACTAACATTGACAACAGCCCTGTAGTGTTTAATTAGTACTAACCTCTCTGCTAAAGTTAGTAACTATTCAAATATGAGCTGCAAAATAGACGTTCCATCGGTTACTGGTTAGTATTTACAGGAAAAACGTAACATAATATGAGAGATATTTCCCTTTAGGAATATCATCAGGTCTGGGATCCCTGCTCTATTAGGGAGAAAAACMGAGAGACACAGAGAGGGAGGGAGAGAGGGGGGRAGTGAAAGAGGGAGAGTTAAATGAGAAAAATAGAGATCATTCCCTAGTTGAGTGGATGAGACGACGGATGAGGAGACAGATGAGGTGGTGGGGGTTGGTTAAGGTGATGTCAGAGTTGTAATCTGAGCTCCTGTGGTGGATATGTGGATATGAGGGATCCTGGTTAGAGCCCCATGCTCCCCTCCGGTCCTCAACCACAGTTGGAGTCTCATTTCCCTGCCTGCATGGGTAATGTTCTGGGTATGATTCTACTGGCAGGAGAGGGGAGGKGAGGGGAGGAGAAAGGAGAAAGGAGAGGMAAGGAGAGGGGAGAGGAGGGGAGGAGATAAAAAAAAGGGGAGGTCCGGTGCGGTGAGGAGAGGAGAGGGGAAAGGAGGTAGAGAGGAGGGGAGAGGAGCAGAGAAAGGAGAAGAGTCGTCCCAAGTCTAACCTAACATTATATTTACAAAACTATGTGGACAAAYTTGTGGATTTGGCTATTTCAGCCACACCCGTTTCKGACAGGTGTATAAAATAGACCATAGACAAACATTGGCAGTAGAATGGCCTTACTTTAGAGCTCAGTGACTTTCAAYGTGGCACCGTCATAGGATGCCARCTTTCCAACAAGTCAGTTTGTCAAACGTGTGCCTTGCTGTCTGMCCCAGTCAAGTGCTGTCATTGTAAAGTGGAAACGTCTAGGAGCAACAACGGCTCAGCTGAGAAGTGGTAGACCATACAAGCTCACAGAACGGGACCGCCGACTGCTTACGTACTTAGCTTGCAACACTCACTACTAAGTTTCACACAGCTTCTTGAAGCAATGTCAGCACAAGAAGTGTTCTTCGGGAGCTTCATGAAACAGGTTTCCATGGCTGAGCAGCCACACACAAGCCTAAGACCTCTATGGGCAATGCCAAGCGTTGGCTGGAGTGGTATAAAGCTCGTTGCCATTCGAGCAGTGGAAACACGTTCTCTGGAGGGATGAATCCCGCTTCAAGCAGTCCGACGGACAGATCTGGGTTTGTCCCAGGAGAACGCTACCTGTAAAGTTTGGTGGAGGAGGAATAATGTTCTGGGGCTGTTTTTCATGGTTTGGGCTAAGCCCCATAATTCCAGTGAGGGGAAGTCTTAATGCTACAGCATACAATGACATTCTAAACAATTCTGTGCTTCCAACTTTGTGGTAACAGTTTGGGGAATGCCCTTTCCTGTTTCAGCATGACAATGCCCCCCATGCACAAAGCAAGGTGCATACAGAAATGGTTTGTTGAGATCGGTGTGGAAGAACTTRACTGGCCTGCACAGAGCCCTGACCTCAACCCCATCGAACCCCTTTGGGATGAATTGGATCAGCGACTGCGAGCCAGGCCTAATCGCCCAACATCAGTGACTGACCTCACTAATGCTGTTGTGGCTGAATGGAAGCAAGTCCCYGYARCAATGTTCCAACATCTAGTGGAAAGCCTTCCCAGAAGAGTGGAGGCTGTTATAGCAGCAAARGGGGGACCAACTCCATATTAATGCCCATGATTTTGKAATGAGATGTTCGACGAGCAGGTGTCCAYAYACTTTTGGTCATGTAGTGTATATTGGAAAAAATTATCTAGCATATATTCCTTAATATTCATACCAAACAGCACATTATTTCTAAACATTGTCCACTGTCGTCTTAATATAGACATACTATGTTATGGTCTGTAATGTTTTACTGAATAAAGAAAGCAATATTTTCAGACACCTGTGCAGTGGGTATGAGGTCACTACAGCAATCCTCTACTTGTGCCCGAGGACTTTGCTTAATCATCACGCACACTAAAACACACGCACACTAAAACACACACACACACACACACTAAAACACACGCACACTAAAACACACTCACACTAAAACACACTCACACTAAAACACACTCACACTAAAACACACTCACACTAAAAGCACTACTAAAAACACACCACACTAAAACACACACTAAACACACTAAAACACACTCTCAACTAAACACCACCAAACTAAACACACCACACTAAAAACACACTCAACACACTAAAAACACACGCACACTAAAACACACTCCACACTAAAACACACGCACATAAAACACACTCACACTAAAACACACTCACCTAAAACACACTACACAAAACACACACTCACACTAAAACACACGCACACTAAAACACACTCACACTAAAACACACTCACACTAAAACACACGCACACTAAAACACACTCACACTAAAACAACTCACACTAAACACAACTACACTAAAACACACTCACACTAAAACACACTCACACTAAAACACACTCACACTAAAACACACTCACACTAACACACTAAAAACACACGCACACTAAAACACACTCACACTAAAACACACGCACACTAAAACAACACTCACAACCTAAAAACACACTCACACTAAAACACACGCACACTAAAACACACTCACACTAAAACACACGCACACTAAAACACACTCACACTAAAACACACTCACACTAAAACACACGCACACTAAAACACACTCACACTAAAACACACTCACAACTAAAACACACGCACACTAAAACACACCTCAACACTAAAACACACTCACACTAAAACACACTCACACTAAAACACACTGACACTAAAACACACTCACACTAAAACACACGCACACTAAAACACACTCACACTCAAAACAACACCCACACTAAAACACACTCACACTCTAAAACACACTCACACTAAAACACACCACACTAAAACACACTCACACTAAAACACACTCACACTAAAACACACTCACACTAAAACACACTCACACTAACACACACACGCACACTAAACACGCACACTAAAACACACTCACACTAAAACACACTCACACTAAAACACACTCACACTAAAACACACTGACACTAAAACATCACCACACTAAAACACACTCACACTAAACACACTGAACTACACAAACACACTCACACTAAAACACTAAAACACACTCACACTAAAACACACTCACACTAAAACACACTCACACTAAAACACACAGTTGGTAGCTGGGATGTAATGAAAACACTTCACCTCTGGAACAATTGCGCCCGCTTACGCAGGAAAAGACAGAAGAGTACTTACAATGTTCTTATCTCTCTCCCCGTCTCCCTCTATCCTTTCTCTCCTCTTTTTCACTTCCTCCCATCCTGACCTCTGTCTGAGCCTATGTATGTGTGTGTGTGTGTGAGAGTGTGTGGAGAAAGATGAGATGGAGAAAAATAGAGAGAAAGTATAGTGTGTGTGTAGGTGTGTGTAAGTTGGAGGTGATGGTGGGGGAATTCATATACATGATCCATCTACAGTAACTGTGTTCCGGGGTTTCCTGTCCATTAAGGTGGGGATGATCTACTAACCCTGTCTATCTTCATCTGTCTGCCTCTGAAACTGAGCAATACCTTCCTTCCTCTCATACAAGACTGGATTTCCTCTCCATCCATTATGGATTCCATTCAGTCACAATAACAATACACACGTACTTTCCCCCCTTTAAGCAATTACAGTCACCAAGGTTCTACACTAGGCCTTGTAAACATAGGTTCACTTTGCCAGTAGTCAGAACAAACCACCACCGACATCATGTCTTCTTAGAGTTCCAACCCTCCTCATGTCTTCTCAGTGTTCCAACCCTCTTAATGTCTTCTCAGTGTTCCAACCCTCCTCATGTTACAACCCTCCTCATGTCTTCTCGGTGTTCCAACCGTCCTCATGTCTTCTTAGTGTTCCAACCATCCTCATGTCTTCTCAGTGTCCCAACCCTCCTCATGTCCTCTTAGTGTTCCAACCCTAATCATGTATTTTCAGTGTCCCAACCCTCCTCATGTCTTCTTAGTGTTACAACCCTTCTCATGTCCTCTTAGTGTMCCAACCCTCCYCATGYCTTCTCRGTGTTCCAACCCTMCTMATGTCTTCATGGTGTTYAAACCTTCATCATGTCTTCTCGGTGTTCCAACCCTCCTCATGTCTACTCGGTGTTCCAACCCTCCTCATGTCTTCTCAGAGTTTCAACCCTCCTCATGTCTTCTCGGTGTTCCAACCCTCCTCATGTCTTCTCGGTATTCCAACCCTCCTCATGTCTTCTTAGTGTTACAACCCTTCSCATGTCCTCTTAGTGTACCAACCCTCCCCATGCCTTCTCAGTGTTCCAACCCTACTCATGTCTTCATGGTGTTTAAACCTTCATCATGTCTTCTCGGTGTTCCAACCCTCCTCATGTCTACTCGGTGTTCCAACCCTCCTCATGTC
>NC_036840.1:33193734-33196259 GCF_002910315.2 Salvelinus sp. IW2-2015
TTCCAACCCTCCTCATGTCTTCTTAGTGTTCCAACCCTCCTCATGTATTTTTTGTGTTCCATCCCTCCTCATGTCTTATTGGTGTTACAACCCTCCTCATGTCTTCTTAGTGTCCCAACCCTCCTCATGTCTTATTGGTGTTCCAACCCTTCTCATGTCTTCTTAGTGTACCAACCCTCCTCATGTCTTCTCAGTGTCCCAACCCTCCTCATATGTTCTTAGTGTTTGAACCCTAATCATGTCTTCTCAGTGTTCCAACCCCCGTCATGTCTTCTCAGTGTTCCAACCCTTCTCATGTCTTCTTAGTGTAYCAACCCTCCTCATGTCCTCTTAGTGTTCCAACCCTCCTCAATTCTTCTTGGTGTTCCAACCCTCCTCATGTCTTCTCTGTGTTCCAACCRTCCTCATGTCTTCTCTGTGTTCCAACCCTCCTCATGTCTTCTTGGTTTCCAATCTTCCTCATGTCTTCTTGGTTACCAACCCTCCTCATGTCTTCTTCTCGGTATTCCAATCCTCCTCATGTCTTCTTAGTGTTCCAACCCTCCTCATGTCTTCTTAGTGTTCTAACCTCCACTCCACTACTGAAAGGTTTGACTCAACAATAACCATGACTGAAGCAATTGATCTAGCCTTCGGACCTTGGGATGTTTGGCATATTCCACATAGGCCACAGCGACTTCGAAAAACAATACGTACGGGAAGACAGAGAGAATAGCTGATATTACTGAGGGCTTTTGGTGGTTTCCAACAGTAAAGGCCTCTGACTATACAGACTACAGTACAAGGCCGTGACTGACCAGGGTGACAGAGACCCTGGCACTAACGTTGACATTAACTGGGGTCAAATAAATTAGATTCAGCTGTGACTGTTAGCTTCTAAGTTCTTAGCTTCAAATGTACAAACTGCAGGTAAACATTCTGTGTAGTGTGATGTCAGGGTAGGGTTTAGTGTAGTGTGCCGTCAGGGTAGGGTGTAGTGTAGTGTAATGTCAAGGTAGGGTTTAGTGTAGTGTGAGGTCAAGGTAGGGTTGGGTTTAGTGTARTGTAATGTCAAGGTAGGATATAATGTAGTGTGATGTCAGGGTAGGGTTTAGTGTAGTGTGAGGTCAAGGTAGGGTAGGGTTTAGTGTAGTGTAATGTCAAGGTAGGTATAGTGTTAGTGTGGTCAGTCCGGTAGGGTTTAGTTTTGTAGATATGTTGATGTCAGGGTTGGGTTTAGTGGGTGAAGTCAGGTAGGGTTTAGTGTAGTGTGATGTCAGGGTAGGTTATGTGTAGTGTGATGTCAGGTAGGGTTTAGTGTAGGTTGATGTCAGGGTAGGGTTTAGTGTAGTGTGATGTCAGGGTAGTGTGCTATGTAGTGGTAGGTTTAGTGAATGTAGTCAGTAGGGGTGTATTATGGGGTAGGTTTAAGGTTAGTGTGATGTCAGGGTAGGAGTTTAGGTGTAGTGTGAATGTCAGGGGTAGGATATAGTGTATTGTGTGATGTCGTTGTAGTGTGAGCAGGCAGTTTAGTGTAGTGGATGTCAGAGGGATAGTGAGGTTAGGTAGGTAGTGATGTATGTCAGGGTAGGAGAGTGTGATTCGGTGGATTAAGTGTTTGAATGTCAGGTGGTGAGTAAGTGGTAGGCAGGGTAGGGTTAGTGTAGTGTGATGGTCAGGGGTATAGGTGTTGGCAGGTAGTTAGTGTGATGTCAGGGTAAGGGTATAGTGTAGTTTGTGATGGCGGGTAGGGTTTGTAGTGTGATGTCGGGAGGGTAGTGGTGTGAGTCGGTAGTAGTGAGTGCGGAGTGTAGGTGTATGTCAGTGGGATAGTGTGATGTTCCCAGGCGTAGGGTATAGTGGTGGTGATGTCAGGGTTAGGATTATATGCTCACGCTCGCTCGCACGTCAGTGTAGGGTATTAGTAGTGGATGTCCAGCCGGTTAGGGTATAGTAGATGAATGCATGTAGGGATAAAAGTGTCCTCAATTCATACGATCTATATAGCATAGTGTAGTGTGATGTCAGGGTTAGGGTATAATTATGTGATGTCGGGTAGGGTAAGTTTTGTAGTGTTGATGTCATGTGTGGGTGTATAGTGTTGATGTCAGGGTAGGGGAAGGTATATGTGATGTCAGGGTAAGGTATAAGTGTAGGTGTGATGTCAGGGTAGGTTATAGTATATGTGTGATAGTCAGGGGAGGGTATAGTTGTAGGTGATGTCATGTGTGATAGGGTATAGTGTGTGTATGCAGGGGTTAGGGGATAAGATATATGTGATGTCAGGATAAGGTATATTGCAGTAGTGTGAAGTGGGAGAAGGAAGAAGTGGGAGAAGAGGAAGGAAGGAAGAAGAAGGAAGAGGGGAGGAGGTAAAGGGGAGGGAAGAGTGGAAGGGAAAGTATACGTTAGTTGAGGGAGAAGTAGAGGAATAGATTCTGGTAGTTGGGTAGCAACAAACTACAATAATCGTTGGAGGGAAGAACAGAGTGTAGGGCTGTGTGGGGAGGGGGGGGGGCTGGGGTACAGACAGAGAGGGACAGATG
>NC_036840.1:33196378-33214922 GCF_002910315.2 Salvelinus sp. IW2-2015
GATCGTGAGGCAAAAGATGATTCTTTAAAATGCAATTTTCCTACTCTCTCCCTCTTTCAAAGGCAGCACATTGTGTTCATAAATAAGTCAGAAGGCGACAAGGGGGCCAAGAGGACCGCACCCAGCATACAGTCACACATACTGATAAACACACACACACACTAGGGATGTGCACGGTTATTCAAATATCCGAATGGACCTTAGTATTCTAATGTGAAAAATTATAAGCCTATTTTTTTAACACTGAAAAGGCTTTTTCTAAATTAAATGAAAATGTCCACGTGACATTGTTACATAGAGTGGCAATGCGTCACCTGGGCATATCCAGGAAACGTGCATGCAATTMTGTTATTTCATGTCACAACAATATAGCATATCAGTTCGCCAAAAAATAGATTTTATTTTAAACAATTGCTTTATCTGACAAAGCATATTAGCTTTCCCATTGTATTGTTGCTTTGGTCAAATGTAGTTGAGTAAGGCAGCTCCAAAATGCAGTTGTGTCAGCCCTCTGTGGTGGAGGGTCAAACAGAGAAAGTACAAAGCGTGTCGTTGATCTTCTATGGTTGCACGTGATTGGCTCAGGGTGCTGTCACTCATTTGGACACTAGGTCAACACACCAACTTCTGGGAGAGCTAGCCAGCAAAATCYCCTCTYCAGTGCTCCATTGATTTACAGTAGAATTGCCMGCCGAAGAAGGCTCATTGTCATTGGCCACAGATAAATCAACATCTTAATGCCTGGTAACTTTGATTGGACTGATAGCTAGCTAGTTGTTTACCAGGCATTGTTACCACGTCTTCAAGCTAGGTAGCTTAGCTAGCTAAAACATGTCGACAAGCTCAGCTATCTCCTAGCAAATAATTGTCAAACAGTGTTATGAAGGAAATGTAGAGGTAAAACGTACTGGTGCTCATTAGCCACCTAAACTGTTAAATATGGTCATCCATTAAAATAAAGCAAGCTGGAACACAAGATTCAAGTTGAGTGGTTGGTGGTGGACAATGGAACAGAGGCTAACATCTGTTTTGCGGTAGGTTAGCTATAATATCCTATACACTGAGTGTACAAAACATTAGGACATGCACAGTGCACCCCATAAAAAGACTGGTAGCTGACCGGTAGCTTGTTGTTTATGCTGGCCAATCAAAGCAGCAAAGAGGCTCAATGTAAGTGGAGTGAGAGTTCACTAATGCATTGCAAGTTGGAATAAAATTCTGGAATTAAAAGTTAGCAAAATTAAAAGGAGTAGGCTACAACGAGCAATTCAATTATCTTTAATTGGGTTGGGGGAAAAGCCTAGCAAGCTAGCTAGCTGCTCCAGTCAATGCAGGCACTGTTATATGGGATGATAAATAACATTGTGGCTGCTGCAAGTTAGCTAGCTTGTCTCTCTCTCTCCCTCCGYCTGCTCGCTCCCATCTCTCCCTCGCCCGTTCCTCTGCAGCTGCAACAATAGAGTGCCAGCCTCTAAACACATGCAGCAGGTGGTCAAACGAGTGGTGCTGTTCAAACACGCATACACCAGTATTGACGTACATCCACACTTACATAAACACACACAACAGGTGGGTAACTGTAGACACTCTGTTCACAAACACACATAGCATGTAGGATAATGCAAAAGAGCACTAATATTCAACACACATAACTGACAGGAGAACTATAATAATTGTTGTCATGTAAACTGACTGAAATTTTATAGAAGATTTTTTATAGTCTTAATACATTTTTGTTTTAGTTAATTGGTTATGTTTCTTGCAGGTAAAGCATATCCAATGATGAATATACGTATCAACGAGCTATAAGGGGTCACTCTATATGACAAATAACAGGTTCACTTCCGGATGAATAGTAGTCCTGAATCCTATAAAACATCAATAGTCTAGTCACCATAGAGAGTCTAATTCCTACTAAAGCATCTAGTGGTCTAGTCACCATAGAGTAGGTCTAATCCTATAAACATTTTATTTCTAGTCCATAGAGTAAGTCTAATCCTATTAAACATTTTATTCTAGTCACCATATAGTAGTCTAATTCCTTCTATAAAACCACTTGTCTATCACCATAGAGTAGTCTAATCCTTCTATAAACACCTTAGTCTAGTCACCATAGTGTAGTCTAATCCTTCTATAAACCTCTATATGATTACTTCAGCTGTAATCTCCCATTACATCAAAAATGAAAGAAGAAGTAATCTGATGTAAGGGAACTCCATCTGCCGTCCCTTGTTGTTTTGGTGGAATTTTGAAAAACACTACACATAATGCTCTGCTCTGTATAGCATATCCGCCGATTCAGTTTTGAGCTGAATTTAGTTTTGAAGTTTAACTAAACATCACCAAACGTCGTCTGCAGGGGAACGATGACAGAGGCTTGTCGTCTGGGTTCACACAGCAAGGCAAGCTAATGCCGTTCGAAAAAGTGTCCCTCTCGCCACCAAAAGGGACTTGGGGAGCTCTGTGAAAAGTTCAGCCATCTTATCTCTGGTTACCATCTCTCCCTGAACACTGATCTGACAGCTGCTACAAAGGCCTGGAATCAAGTATGCTTCCTCCTTCCTTTATTGTCACCAGTGAGACTTTCCTACCATGCCTCAGTGCACATTGACGCTCACAGAGCAACAGAGCACCATAACGCTTGTCTTTTCCAGCCTGCTGTGGGATCAATAGCCCTTTCATCCCATCTCTGTGGCCCTGATAACTGTCTAGGAAACCCAGGGATAATGGCAAGCAAAATAGTCAAACTTGGTTCTGTTTTTATATCAATCACGACAGAGTTTGGATTTTCTCTATCGGGGATATGTGTTATGAGACGCCATCGGCGTATCTTCACGGAAGGATTGAGTCATTCACGGCAGATCCCTAATGCCTGAGACGGGAAACACTCTTTACACACCATTTCGCCTGGTGGGCGGTGCTATATGTCATGGTGGGTGTGTGTTTCAAAGTGGAAGGACTGTCAGAGAACCCTCATTTCTGGGACCATAAATTAAGCTATGGTGGGTTTGTACTTTATAGTTTACAATTGCACTTTCATATTAGTTTAACATTTTGTTTTACTTGAACTAACGATAGCTAGCTACTAATTGCCTCTACCAGTTTTCTCAAAAGTGAATGATGTGTAATGTCAAGTTTTGCTTGCTAGCCAGCCAACAATGTCAATGTCGCTATCAAGCCAATCTACTAAGCTTACCTGAATGAAATACTCGGAACAAAAATATAAACGCAACATGCAACAATTTCAGTTCATAAGGAAATCAGTCGATTTAATAAATGCATGTRTAATGATGTCAGCATGCCAATTGTACACTCCCTCAAAACTTAAGACATCTGTGGCATTGTGTTGTGTGACAAAATATATTTAGGCCTTTTATTGTCCCCAGCACAAAGTGCACCTGTGTAATTATCATGCGGTTTAATCAGCTTCTTGATATCCCACACGTGTCAAGTGGATGGATTATCTTGGCAATGGAGAAATTCTCACTAAAAGGGATATAAACATATTTGTGCACAACATTTTTGAGAAATATGCTTTTTTTGTGTGTTTGAAACATTTAGGGGATATTTTATTTAAACTCATGAAACATGGGATCAACACTTTACATGTTTGCATTTATATTTTTGTTCAGTGTATTTGAAATTTATCGTGACTAGATTAAATCTAATTTCACTGAGATTGGTTAGTCAACACACAATAATACCTGTATAATGGCAATCATTATTATTTGTGTTGCTGCCTTCATTAAAACCTGTTAATCTGATGGATTATGGATGTCCTTGGTCTCATTTATTTTGTTTGAGGACCTATACATGAGCTGAATTTATCCTGGAGGCATATTTACATATCCAGTCTCATTACTTTGTGTGAATGATATCTCTTAACTTTTAAACAACGTGACATTTGATTAGCTTCTTTCTATTCTGTGGCTGCATGAAATAGCAAACATAACGTGAATTCAGCGATTACATTTGATGACTTCATCTATTGTGGCTCCCTGATGAAACAGTAACATCCATTACTGTAGTTAGGCTTAGCCCACCAGTACTCTATGGCTTAACGGAGCATTGAATACATTCCACAATGAGCGAGTGCTGGCTTGTTCTCGATACTGTGTGCAACCATGTGAAATGTATGTCCACCATGGAGTATAGCACCGCACACCGGGCCAAACGGTGTCAAAGGAGTAGTTACCGTCTCAGGCATTAGAGATCTGCCGTGAATGACTCAATCCTTCCGTGAAGATACGCCGATGGCATCTCATAACACATATTCCCTATCGTGAAAATCCAAACTCAAAGTCATGATTGATATAAAAACACAATCAAATTTGAATATTTTGGCTGTCAGAGTGGGTCCCTGCCTGAGACTGTCTCAGTGTATCTAAAAGAGATTTAGTGACTTAGTCTCTGGTTAGGTTAGATGCTGGAGGGGCATGGATTTTCATTGGCCTTCATAGATAGACGCAGGCCCTCATAGATTTCCTGGAGTTATTGCTGACCATGTGACCTGACCAGTAAAACCTCTGGGTCTTTGTAATGAAACTAGGGTCATGTCTATATGGGGTACAGCTTTAGTCAATGGTACTTCAAAGGTAGATTTTTGTTGTTGTATTTTAGGTAACCCTAACCCTTTTCCTAACCTTAACCTAATTCTCCTAATCAGCAGTGTACTGTAACGGTTTTGACTTGAGGTTATTGTTTGTAGGGGTGCCAGCTAGGTTGTGCAAACCAGAGAAAAATATTGATTTCTCCTATTTATTTGAGAGGGAATGAGTCCCGTCCGTCAAGTCTACACCAATACAAAGGACTGATGTAAAAAAAGTCACTGGTAAATGTCCCGTACCTCGGGCCTAAAAAGTGTCCAGCCCGGGTAAATGAGTGCAGTGAACTCAAGTGACCTTAGTCACGCAATGTTAATCCGTTCATAAAGTGTAAACCCAGTCTCAATCATACAATCAAAATCTCAAACTCTTTTACCACACAACCATAAAGAGTATCAAATCTCAGTAGTCTTCAACTACAACTGACCATATAAATCAACCCGGTATAAATCACACTAAAACAAATGAAATACCGTTTGCAAAAAAGTTGTTGTCAGTCAGACAATCCAATACCCCAACAGATCTCCAGCAGAGAAAGGCCATGAAGAAACAACGGAGACCAACTGAGATGTGTGGTCCACAGTAAGAAATTAGTGGATAAACTTGAGACGAGGCTACAAAGCACACTTTTAAATACAACAAAACAAACGGAGTGAAGAAGCTTGGGGAACTGAGGGTTGAACTCACAACCCRCTCTTGCGCAGCTGATGCTGGCTATTTCATAGGGAATTGAAAGGGAAGCACTGAGACGGTCCAGACAAATTCAGGRMCGTCACAGTACGTTCTCCAAACTTGCTACGAAAAGTACATTTGGACAAAAGCTGTATCCCATCTAGACAACCTGAARCTATGGCCCTGTGTTTGTCCTAAACAGGTCATGTGATGAGGACAAAATCCTAGCCCTACTCACAGGCCAACTGAAGTCATTCTAACAACGGRTGCTAACTAGCCTTGATAGGTTATGTCAGTAACAGACCATCACTATGGTGACATACTTTGATTGACAGGTGGTCTAAGGTAAAAGTTCTGACAGGGCCTGCTCTTTTTGATGCCTCATCTATTCATTAATTCATTAATGTCGCCTGCATGGGGAAAAAATGCTGACGCCAGTTTAGCTGTGAATCGGCTTCCCATCTCAGGCCCCGACCATATTGATTCTTCTTGTTTGGCCTCAAATTTAAAAAGAATGCCACACACACACAGACACACACAGAGACACACACAGACACACACAGAGAAAAACACACACAGAGAAAAACACACACAGAGACACACACAGACACACACAGAGACACACACAGAGACACACACAGAGAAAAACACACACACAGACACACATAGAGAGGGGTTGGGTTAAATGCGGAAGACACGTTTCAGTTGAAGGCTTTCAGTTGTACAACTGAAATCCCCCTTTTTCTTTTCCTTTCCAACAGCCAGCTTTCAACGCTGGGGAAAACAAACATCAATTAATATGAAATAAACATCCTATCTCGGCCTCTCCCTCCTAGTGTTTCAGAACCCGTCTACAGCATTCACTATGGGACTCTTAACAAGAAGTTGCATCATATTAGATTCCTACAACGATTCCCTTTAAAAATGTGTCATAAATCTCAACCATATATGGTCAATGGGATAACGCTCCACGCTGTTGCCATCTTGATAGTAATTTAATTGACGGGCTAGGGGACCAGTGATTAATTATCTTCTTAAATGTCAGACGGATGACAATTAGACTGTCGACAATTACCAAGTCTAACAAACAAATACCTTCTGTGTCCACCGGAACTCATTATTACTGTCATGGATGCTTTCCTGTGGACAAGAATACATCCAGTTAATGTGGGATCTGTTCTTATCTTCTAGCACAAAGTACATTATAKGATTGACATTTCCTACATCATAAAAGGATAATCGGGGCGGCAGGTAGCCTAGTGGTTAGAGCGTTGGACTAGTAACCAAAATGTTGCAAGATTGAATCCCTGAGCTGACATGTTAAAAATCTGTCGTTCTGCCCCTGAACAAGGCAGTTAACCCACTGTTCCTAGGCCGTCATTGAAAATAAGAATTTGTTCTTAACTGACTTGCCTAGTTAAATAAAGGTGAAATAAAAAATGTTACTTGACGTATCCTCAAGTATGAGTTATTAATTGTCATTCTGATAGCACTGCTAACTATTGCAGTTGTTGCCAATTTACCAAAAGGCTGTTACAAGTCATACAAGTTGCTGCAAAGCATATGCAGAGAACCTGGGAACCGCGCACTCRCTGTTTGAGTAAAGGTGTCTTGCCAAGGACACAAATAGACTTATTCAATTTTAATTAGCCTTCGTCTCTTCTCTCCATCTGTGTATAGAAGCATCTGGGCAAAAACAACAGACGGCAGACACGGCAAACCCCATTTTGGCCCATTAGGAGTTTGATAAATGTCCGCTGCTGGAACGCCGGCGACACGGAAGCGGGAACATCAGAGGAACGCCACAGCCCCTCTCCATCATCTTAAATGTTCCACAGAGGCGTTCGCTCCGCAAGTAAACAAAGCGTGCAGCCCGGGACCCTAACCCTAACCCGGGACTGTYGGAAAGCCCCCGAGCCACAGCTGCCTAGAAATAAGCCTGTCTTCTTACACGAACAGCRGGGGAAGAGAGAGTGGAGATGGGGGAAGAACGTAAGGAGGGAGAGAAAGAGCAAGGGGAGCTTGAAGCAGAGGCTTTTTAATTTTTATATCAAATCATAACAATTTTATCTCTTTCAAGTAAACATAGAACATATTTGCTAAAAGTTATGATGTAACTAAAGTTAATTATAGCTTGGATGCATAGGCAGTGTCAACCCCTGACCCCCTCCCCCACTGAACTGTGGGTAATACGTTAACACAGCCAAAAATGACAGAGAGAGAGAGCTTTACTATTGAGGAAGGACGCCGAATGCAGACCTGGCTCYCAAGAGAAGACAGGCTATGTGCACACTGCCCAGAAAATGAGGCAGAAACTGAGCTGCACTTCCTAACCTCCTGCCCAATGTATGACCATATTAGAGATACATATTCCCTCAGATTACACAGACTCACAAAGAATTCGAAATCAAATCCAATTTTGATAAACTCCCATATACTATATTGGGTGAAATACCACAGTGTGCCATCACAGCAGCAAGATTTGTGACCTGTTGCAAGTGAAGAACAAACACCATTGTAAATACAATCTATATTGATGTTTATTTATTTTCTCTTTTGCACTTTAACTATTTGTACATCATTACAACACAGTATATGGAACTTTTSTGAGTGTAATGTTTACTGGAAATGTTTTATTGTTTATTTCACTTTTATTTATTATCTATTTCACTTGCAGTAGATAAACTAAGATGTACAGATTACCTATAGAAAACAGGAAAATCCCAACACAAGAGAATATCAGTAGTTTCACCAACGTCTCCCTCACAACAATAGTGTAAACTAGCAATATTCTGAATTATACTCTCAGACAGTTGTGTAAATGTGCAGTTTTGTCACACAACACAAGACCACAGATGTCTCAAGTTTTTAGGGAGYGTGGAATTGGCATGCMACCACAGGAATGTCCACCAGAGCTGTTGCCAGAGAATTKAATGTTCATTCTCTATCATAAGCTACCTCCACCGTCGTTTTAGAGAATTTGTCAGTACATCCAACCGGCCTCACAACTGCAGACCACGTGTAACCACGCCATCCCAGAACCTCCACATCCGGCTTCTTCACCCGCGGGATCGTCTGAGGGGGTGCTGCATATTATTTCTGTCTGTAATGAAGCCCTTTTGTGGGGAAAAACTAATTCTGATTGGCAGAGCCTTGCTCCCCAGTGGGTGGGCCTGGTTGTCAAGYGGGTGGGTCTATGCCCTCCAAGGCCCACCCATGGCTGTGCCCTTGCCCAGTCATGTAAAATCAATATATTAGGGCCAAATGTATTTATTTCAATTGACTGATTTCCTTATATGAGCTTTATTTCAGTCAAATCTTTTAAATGGTTTATATTTTTGTTCAGTATACTTTTTACTCCATACATTTTGCCTGACACCCAAAAGTACTTATTACATTTTGAATGCAGGAAAATGGTCCAATTCMCCCTCTTATCAAGAGAACATCCCTGATCTTCCCTACTGCCTCTGATCTGGAAGACTCACTAAACACACATGCTTYGTTTGTAAAATATTGTCTAAGTGTTGGAATTTGCCCGTGGCTATCCGTAAATGGGGGTGGAAAATTCCACGCAAAAATGACATTTTGGTATTTGTTTCATTAGTCCATTGTTGACATAGTCCCAAAATGTTTTGCTTGTCAGCACTAAAGTTTTCAAGATATGTAACTTTCAAAATACAGAAATCATTGTTACTTTTACTTGTGATACTTAAGTATATTTTAGCATTAGTATATTTTACATTCCAAAAATAGTTCTACTTGGATCCAAAAAGGGTTATACCTGGAACCAAAAAGGGTTTCCACAGAGGATTCTACCTGGAACCAAAAAGGGTTCTCCTATGGGGACAGCCGCAGAACCCTTTTGGAATCCATTTTTCCAAGAGCGTAGGATATGTATAATGAACCCAAAAGCCTTTTTTTTAAAGAGTGTTCAGCAAGAGAAGCCATGCATCAACTGACTCTGAAGAGTGTAGTCCAAGATTGGAGAAAACATCCGCTGTGTATTCCTCTTGTAGTTTGAGGAGCCGTACAAGATAAATATTCAATGCTCTTTCTGTCAAATGCATCCAAATAGGCTRGAGATGCTCATATAGCACGGCTCATCCATGCCATGGCGGACTCGGAATTTGAACCCACGCCACCACAACACAACGCACTCCAGAAGCACCATGTGATCCGGTTCGGTGTCCTGGAGAACAGTACTTAAGGTCTCAGGAATCCATGCTAACTTAGCCACCCGATACACTACACTCACATGTGAGTGTAGGAATATTTAACGACTCATCCTAAAACATCACATAGCAGTGACTACTACTGATTAAGAGCACTGACTTGCCTTCTAGACAGTGTAGGATCCACAGGAGACTATAAGACAATAGGTTAATTTTGCATGATGGCATGTTGCGTATCCTTTCTGCAGACTACACCAGCATTGTTTATGCTTAACATCACAATGGTGGGCTAACCCAACCACGACACACACATACTGCACTACATACACACACATTGCACACACACACACATAGAAACACAGACACAAGCACAAATCCTGGCAGTGTGGTGCCAGGATAATAACCTCTCCCTCAACGTGATCAAGACAAAGGAGATGACTGTGGACTACAGGAAAAGGAGGACWGAGCACGCCCCCATTCTSATCGACGGGGCTGTAGTGGAGCAGGTTGAGAGATTCAAGTTCCTTGGTGTCCACATCACCAACAWMCTATCATGGTCCAAACACACCAAGACAGTAGTGAAAAGGGCACGACAACACCTATTCCCCCTCAGGAGACTGAWAAGATTTGGCATGGGTTCTCAGGTCCTCAAAAAGTTCAACAGATGCACCATCGAGAGCATCCTGACTGGTTGCATCACCGCCTGGTATGGTAACTGCACGGCCTCTGACCGCAAGGCACTACAGAGGGTAGTCCGTACGGCCCAGGACATCACTGGGGCCAAGCTTCCTGCCACCCAGGACCTCTAYACCAGACAGTGTCAGACTCCAGCCACCGTAGTCATAGACTGTTCTCTCTGCTAGGGCACGGCAAGCTGTACCAGAACGCCACGTCTAGGTCAAAAAGGCTTCTTAACAGCTTCTACCCCCAAGCCATAAGACACTTGAACAGTTAATTAAATGGCTACCTGGACTATTTGCATTGTCCACACCCCAGCCAACCATTTATACGCTGCTGATACACTCTGTTTATTATCTATGCATAGTTACTTTACCTCTTCCTACATGTACATACTACCTCAATTACCTCGACTAACCGGGGCACCGCACATTCACTCTGTACTGGAACCCCCTGTACTGTATGTAGCCTCCTCAAATTGACTCTGTATCAGAAGCTGTGTAAATAGCCTGCTCACATTGACTCTGTACCAGAACCCCCTGTATATAGCCTCCTCACATTGACTCTGTACCAGAACCCCCTGTATATAGCCTCCTCAATTGAAGCCTGGTACTCGACGAACCTCCGTTGTATAACTAGTGCTCCCTCGACATTCGACTCTTTATCTCCGTTAACGCCAACCTGTATTTATAGCGCTCATCACATTGACTCTGTACCTTTGTTAACCACCTGTATATAGCCTCCTCACAATTTGACATCTGTACTCTGTAACCCACCTGTATATAGCCTCATCAACATTGACTTCTGTACCGTAACCCCTGTATATAGCCTCTCATCATTCATTGACCTCTGTACCTGTACACACCTGTATATAGCCTCATCACATTGACTCTGTATCCTGTAACCACCTGTTATACCTAGCTCCTCACAGTTGACTCTGTACTGTAACCACCTGTATATAGCCCTCATCACATTTTGACCTGTAACCGTAACCACCTGTATATCCCGTAGCCTCATCCACATTGACTCTGCTGGACGTAACCACCTGTAGTATAGCCTCATCACATTGACTCTGTACCGTAACCACCTGTATATTAGCCTCATCCGACGACTTGACTTTAACTGTTAACCCACCTTGATATATAGCCTCATCACATGGACGCTCTGTACCAGTAACCACCCTGTAGTATAGCCTGCCTCACAGTGTGACCACTCGTAGCCAGGAGGGCCTTTGTTGTAAATCGGTTAACTGAGCACTTGTTATATTAGGCCTGGCATTCATGCATTGACTCTGGTAAAGCCTGTGTGTAACGATGTACGCTTGTATATAGTCGTCTCACATTTTTTGACTCTGGTTTCTGGGTAACCACTCCCTGTTTGTTATGCCTTCATGCTACATTGACTTCTTGTACGTTTGTACCATCCCGTATGATAACTGCCTCCACAATTGCACGCTGCTTGGTACCTATCCGATCGCGTCAGCGTACACTTCGTGTTATATAATTAGCTGCATCTATCCTTCACATTTGGGTACTTCTGGTTTACTTGTTTTAACGCGCACGCTGTTCATATCTGCCTCTTTCAGCTTGACTCTGTACTGGGTATACACCTGGTGATATGAGCCGTCTCACATTGGACTCTGTAACCTGGTGTAACCACCTGTATATAGCCTCATCACATTTTGACTCTTGACTACCGTAACCACCTGTATATAGCCTCCTCACATTGACTCTGTACTGTAACCACCTGTATAGAAATGCTTGTTGAAGTCTTCGATTATCATCACGGATTTATCGGTGGTTGACCGTTGTTACCTAGCCTCAGTGCAGTGGGCAGCTGGAGGAGGTGCGTCTTGTTCTCCATGGACTTTACAGTCATCCCAGAACTTTTTGGAGTTAGAGCTACAGGATGCGAATTTCTGCTTGAAAAAAGCTGGCCTTTGCTTTCCTGACTGATCTGGTGTATTGGTTCCTGCACTTCCCTGAACAGTTGCAATTGCTGGGGGGCTCCTTCATGCTATTGCAGTTCGCCACAGGATGTTTTTGTGCTGGTCGAGGGCATCAGGTCTGGAGTGAACCAAGGGCTATATCTGTTCTTTGGTTCTGCATTTTTTTGAACGGAGCATGCTTTGTGCTAATATGGTTGGAGGAAGTAACATTTAAAGAATGACCAAGGCATCCTCATATACAGGGGTTCTTGGTTCAGAGTCAATGTGAGGTAGGCTATATACAGGGGGTTCTGGTTCAAAAAGTTTGTGCGGTGCGTGACATTTATTTTATTGTTTTTTCAATCTCAAACTGCATTGGTTGGTTAGGGCTTGTAAGTAAGCATTTCACTGTAGGTCTACCTACACCTGTTGTATTCGGCGCATGTGGACAAATACAATTTGATTTGAACACACACATTGCACACGCACGCACGCACACACACACACACACACACACACACAACACACACAACACACCACACACACACACACCACACACACACACACACAACACACACAGCCACACACACACCACACACACACAACAACACACACACACACACACGACACCTACACAAACACAAACCGTACAGTAACGCCTACGTAAGAGCTATGGAGACGTTTCCTTTATCCTATCAATGATTTAATCCTTATTACACACACCAACATACTCCATTGTCTTTCCACAGTGTGGGCTTCCACACACCACTGTCTACCAAACCCATTGGGAACCCATTACAAGGAAAGGTATTGTAAAGGCTTGATTTGCCACTCACGGAATGCCTCTTAAGCATGTTAAGCTATTATTCATTGGGTTAGAGTTGGGAAAGCTGGCCAAAGAGTGAAGCCAAGAACTTGTGCCAACAACAATAGGCAGACAGTGAAGACGCTTAGCTACAGCTTGAGCCAAAGATGGAATAGGAACGCATAGACCATGCTGGCAAGGACGTAGCGCGCATCCATACACTGGAAGATAGAATAAATATCCAGATGCTATGTAGCTGATGTAGATAGTGTGAAATCTACATCCATTTTTTTCCCCTCTGATCTGCCCCAAGGTGTTCTATGCTAAACTGACAGAGGGCTGATTGAATTAAATGATTGTGCGTTGGTATTCTAAACGCAGTCAGTGACACACACGCAATCAACTGCTCAGTGTGTGTGTGTGTGTGTGTGTGTGTGTGTGTGTGTGGTGTGTGTGTGTGTGTGTGTGTGTGTGTGTGTGTGTGTGTGTGTGTGTGTGTGTGTGTGTGTGTGTGTGTGTGTGTGTGGTGTGTGGTGTGTGTGTGTGTGTGGTGTGTGTCTGTGTGTGTCTGTGTGTGTGCTGCGTGCGTGCGCATGCGTGTGTGTGTGTAAGAAAAGGCGAGGTCTATATCGCCTCTCCACAGGCTCAGTGAGAGCCGGCGGGGCCTTGATTGATGGACGGGACCGGACAGTCGTTAAATATTCCTAGATTTACACTGGGACTGATGAAGCGATCATCTCCCCATCCACCGGCCTGACGTAAATCCAGCCGGGCCCACTGCAGCCTGACAGCCTGCCTTGCAGGAAAGGCGGAGAGGGAGCGGGGGGAAATAAAGACAGTATGGGTGGAGAGAGAGGGGAGTGGGGGAGGGCTGAGGCAGGCAGGCCGATGGGACAGTGAGAGGAATAACAACATTTCTTTATGGATATACATTGAGATCTGCTGCAGCTCTCCCAGGGCCCAGACCGTTATAGCATAATAGAAAGACTACACGCTTCTTAATATACTGTATATAGTTGCTTACACCCCACAATAAACGCATTCCACCTTGGGCGTGGCTGTCCATTTTGAATATGATGATGACAATGCTTCCTTTGTGGACAACACATAACCACACATAAACATAACACACATAAACCCCCCCTCCACACACACACACCACCACACATACACACACACACACACACACACACACAAATGACACATAAACAATACAATCTTGGCTGTCCATCGAATCTGGATGATGACAACACATTCCGCTTGTAACACACACACACACACACACACACCCCAAACATATACACTACCATGCCAGCTTCTCTCCCCACTGAGAATGAGTGGTGTTTCCGTCGAACGCAGCGTGCCTGCGACAATATGCCATAAGATTCAGTTAATTCAATAAGAATCTACACATACAATGGGCAGAAGCTTTGTGACAAGCATCATCCACTCAGAGCATCATCTACTCAGACTGTTCACTCCAAGTAAACAAAGAAAGTAAAGGCTTCCTGTTCGCATGCCCACAGGACTCCATTCCAGGTGTATAATCCCATGTTGTCAAGACGGAAAACAGACGCACACACACACACTACTCACACTATAACATATTTGTCTCATTCACCAACCCACGGCCACACACATGCACACGCTACACACACACATGCGCGCGCACACACACACACACACACGAGCGCACACACACACAACACACACAGCACACACACACACACACACACACAACACACAAACAGTGCACACACACCAACACCCACATCCATACCAAGCAACCCCCACAATCCAACCGTGAGTAAGCTGACACCTCTCGCGCCAGAAATGATGGCAACCTTTATTTGACGCCCGGGCCCATCTCTCTGCTCAAGATGTCGCTTGTCCGAGCGATGAAATCACTGATGGAACACTGGGGCTCCTGAGGGGTCAGGCACGGGGCCAAGGTGGGGAGGGGGGCTACACCTTAACCCTGTCCTGTGACAAAACGAACCCCTCGTCCTCTAAGTATGAACAGGAGCCCACATCACCACAGTGACACCCTGGTGTACTATTAGTTCACAGTGTGTGTGTGTGTGTGTGTGTGTGTGTGTGTGTGTGTGTGTGTGTGTGTGTGTGTGTGTGTGTGTGTGTGTGTGTGTGTTGTGTGTGTGTGTGTGTGTGTGTGTGTGTGTGTGTGTGTGTGTGTGTGTGTGTGTGTGTGTGTGTGTGTGTGTGTGGACCAGGAAACTGCTCCTCTCCCTCTCTGTCAGTGTGTCTATGACGAACCCCTCCGAGCATCACTTCCCAGCCAAGGTAAACACACTGCGGCAACGGATGACATTAAAGTTGTGGACACACTGCACCCACACGTACAGTATCCTTCCACTAATATCCCAGTTCATTCTCTATTTCCTGCTATATAGGACCCCGTGGGTCAGTTGCCCAGACACATTTAAAGTCCTGGATCAAACGTTTTAAAAACTGCATTTTTAAAGTTCTATATCTTGAAAACTTGATTGCTGACAGGGAAAAAATGTGGGAGTAATGAAACAAATACCGAAAGACAGTTTGGGGTGGAGTTTTCTTTTAACCTGTACATCCAACCAGGATCCAGTGCACCTGCTCACTTTGTGAAAGCCAATGTGTTCAAATGGGTTGAATTCTATTGGGCAATGCAGTGGTGTGCAGTGGAATGGATCAAAGGCCAAATGCGTTTCAAGTCTCTAAACTCCGATGTRTTCGAGAGACTCACAGGTACAAAGGAATCCTGTAGGACGTAAAACGATTGTYCATACGCCTTAGGCCTTAATAAAAAAAAAACACAGCTATATTATTTTGTAGCAGCTACAGTATAACCATTATACAGCCGTTTGAGCAGAGCAGAGGCTTTATCTTTTATCTCTACTCTCTAAGCCACCAGATGCTGCAGGAAATATGAAATGGTTATATGCCCCGGCCTAGCACCATATTTTATGGAGCAGAGTGCACTGTTATCACTGCAGTGGACTATGTCAACCTGGGTGAGAGGGGGGGTGGGGGTGACCTGACAATCCCCCTCACAGGAAGCAGGCAGGCAGAGAGCAGAGGGGCTGCCCAGGGAGCTAAGTGCTGCCTCTGCAGTAAGCAGCAACATGTTTAACTCCAGTCTGGGAGGTGCTCTCTATCACTCTCTCCATTGGATGAGTGTGGATGCCCTCTCCATCTGTTCCTTATTCTCTTTCTCTAATATCCCCCCATTTCTCTCTCTGTGGATAACCAAATWAACTCCCTACTGTCTTTCTTTTTCTCTAACTCTCTCTCTCTCTTTTTCTCTCTCTCTCTCTCTGCTCTCTCTCCTTCCCTCCCTCTCTCCATCTCTCTGTGAAGGATGCTCCCGTCTGGGCTTGCTGCTCTCTGATGCATCGCTGCAGTATATGAATGAGGGATGGACTGTTAAGGCAGAGCGGGTCCAGACAGGAGAACCGATGGAGGAAAGAGAGAGAGAGATGGGGGTGAGGTGGCTCCTGACCAGCTGTTCTGATGGCGCGATGGCGGGCGGGCAGGCGGAGGGCGGCGTGGGACAAATGGCGTCAGGGTGAGACAGCTTTATATCAGGGTTCGTGTGACTCAGCAGCAGGGAGGCGGACGCGGAAGAGAGGAGGGAGAGAGCAGCTCCAGGAAAGGAGGAGGAGGATGCGGGTGGAGGAGGAGAGAGAGGAGAATGATCAAAGGAGGGGAAGAGAGGAGGGGCCTGGAAGAGGAGGAGAGCATTTATATTTCTTCTCACCCCCACTAACACAATGATGTTGTCATGTTCAGTCATGATGGTCAGCGCGGAGAGTGGAGGAGATAGGGAGGAGGAGAGGAAGAGAGCCATTCTGCCTCTACCCCCACTTAACACAGTCCTGATGAACAGCGGGACGAGGGTAAGTCAGGAGAGGGAGGGAGGGGGGGGGAGTAGTGGGTGTAAGCGGGCTCCTGAGGTTTGACAATGGGTCACTTTGTGTGAATCTTTTGGGGGAAAGCATATCCCACTATCAACCTCTACCCCTTACACGCCTTGCTCGTACCCCTTTACACCTTCTCTCTACCCCTTTCCCTTTACCCCTCTCTACCTTTACCCCCCTCTCTAACCCTTTACCCTCTCTCACCCCTTTACCCCCACTCTACCCCTTTACCCCTCTCTCACCCCTTTACACCCCACTCTACCCTTTACCCCTTCCTCTACCCCTTTAACACCTTCTCTACCTTTACCCCGCCTCCTCTCTACCCCTTTACCCCTCTCTACGCCCTTTACCCCCCTTTATAACCCTTCTCTACCCCTTTTACCCTCTCACCACCCTTTACACCCCTCTCTACCCTTTACCCTTTATACCCTTTCTCCTTTACAGCCCTTCTCTACCGCCTTTAACCCTCTCTACCCTTAACCTTCTACCCCTTTACACCTCTTACCCTTTACACCCTTCTCTACCCACCCCCTCTACTTACCCTTCTCCTTTCTCTTCGTACCCTAACCAGCTTCTCTACCCTTTACACCCTTCTCTACGCCCTTTACCCTTCCTCTGCTACCCTTTACCCCCCTCTTCTACACCCTTTTTTATCCCCCTTAACCGACTTCCCCCTCTATACGCTCCTTCTACCCCTTTACCCTTCCACCTTACACCCCATTCGAGTGCTTGGGACTCCCCGCTTTATCAACGTCTCAACCCCCCATCAGCCTCCGCTCTCCGCAAGGCCCTATCGTTCAACCGACTCGGCTGCTAACAAATATCCCTCAATTACCGCCCCTTTCGCTGTCCGCGCACAGTGGCATCCGCTCAGATTACGCCCTTAGTTACCCTTGCTATCCCCTTCTCAGCCAGCCCCCGCGCTAGCCACTGTACGCTGTCTGTCCACCCTGTACCCGCTCATCGACTCTACCCCTTTACACCCCTCTCCACCTTTTACACCGTCATCCCCCCTTTTACGCCCTTCTCTACCCCTTTACACCCTCTCTACCCTTACCCCTCTCTACCCTTTACCCCCTTCTCTCCCCTTTACCCCCCTTACCCCCTCTCTACCCCTTTACCCCCTTTACAACCTTCTCTACCTTTACCCCCTTCTACCCCTTTAACCCTTCTCTAACCCCTTTACCCCCCTCTCTACCCATCTTACCCCTCTCTCCCCCTTACACCCTCGTACCTTTACCCCTCTCTACCCCTTTACACCCCCGTCTACCCCTTTACCCCCTCTCTACCCCCCCTTCTCTACCCCTTTACCCCTCTCTCTACCCCCCTCATCTACCCCTTTACACCCCTTCTACTTTACCCCTCTCTCTACCCCTTTTACCCCCTTTACACCCTTATCTACCCTTTACCCCCCTCTCTACCCAGTTACCCCTCTCTATCCTTTACAATCTTCTACCTTTTACACCCCCTCTACCCCGTTACCCCCCTCTCTACCCCTTTCACCCCCATCTTACCCGTTACCCCTTCTACCCCTTTACACGCCTTTTCTACCCCTTTACACCCCTCTCTAGCCCCTTTACACCTTCTCTACCCCTTTACCCCCCTCTCTACCCCTTTACCCCCTCTTTACACCCTTTCTCTACCTCTTTACACCCCTCTCTACCCCTTTACACCCCCTCTCTACCCCTTACACCCTTCTACCCTTTACCCCTCTCTACCCCTTTACTACCCTCTTTCTTTCTTTCTTTTCTTTTTTTCTTTCTTTCTTTCGT
>NC_036840.1:33216937-33227108 GCF_002910315.2 Salvelinus sp. IW2-2015
CAATATTTGCCAGTGTTGACACCTTTTTTTTCAAGACCTCTGCAATCCGCCCTGGCATGCTGTCAATTAACTTCTGGGCCTCATCCTGACTGATGGCAGCCAATCTTGCATAATCAATGCTTGGAGATTGTCAGAATTTGTGTGGTTTGTTTGTCCACCCCGTCTCTTCAGGATTGACCACAAGTTCTCAACGGGATTAAGGTCTGGGAGTTTCCTGGCCATGGACCAAAATATATATATAGTTATCCACTTTTTGCCTTATGGCAAGGTGCTCCATCATGCTGGAAAAATGCATTGTTCGTCACCCAAACTGTTCCTGGATGGTTGGGAGACGTTGCTCTCGGAGGATGTGATGTCTCATTCTTTATTCATGGCTTGTGTTCTTAGGCAAAAATTATTAGTGAGCCCACCACTCCTTGGCTGAGAAGCAACCCCACACATGAATGGTCTCAAGATGCTTCTACTGTTGGCATGACCACAGGACTAATACTACTGCGCTGTTGGATCTAGGAACACCAGCATTTCACTACACCAGCAAAAACATCTGCTAAATATATGTGTTGTGACCAATACAATTTGATTTGATTTGTTTTATTGCTTCAGTTTACTGGCCCTCTAATTTCAGCAACATAGACAGATCCACACCTCAACACTTTCCCCTTTCACCATTAGTGGAAGTCGTCCTAAACAGCCGGAGCGATGCTACTATTCAGCACCACACCTATGTGGACAGCTCCTGCTGTGCTGAGGCTTCAGCTTACTGGCCCCTCTGATTTTCAAACACTTGACATAGCTCCACACTCCACACTCAACTCCCCTATCCTCTACAACAACATCAGTGGCAGGGATATTGTGTTTTCAGCACCTCATGTCCTACGGACAGCTCCCTACCGGGAGTGTATGATGGATTGTGTGTGGCGCAGACATTTCCCATTGTTCTGTAGGTGAGCTGATGCAGTGTTTCTCCTCTCCTCCCTCCCTCCCTCCCTTCTCTCCCCTGCTCTCTCGCTCTCTCTCTCTTCTCTTTCTCTCTCTTTCTCTCTTTCCTCTGTCTCTCTCATTCTCTCACTCTTTTTCTCTTCTCTCTCTCTCTCTCTCTCTCTCTCTCTCTTCTCTCTCTCTCTCTTCTCTCTGTGTCTTCTCTCTCTTCTTCCTTCCACTCACTGAAAGTTTCACTCTGTTGTTTAGGACGGAGAAACGAGGGTATTTGAAGGTAAGTGTCCATTGAGTGCTGGGAAGAGACGGCAGCAGGCAGTATTAATTATTGATCTATGTAGAGGTAGAGTCAGGGCTCAGCGCCTGGGGGATCAGACTACTGCTTGCGATGACGGCTGATTTAGAGACATCAGCAGTCTCGCACGCACACTACCACACACGCAAGCACGAATCGCACACACACACACACACACAGTAGCAAGCAGCTTTTTAATTAACTCACACTTGCGATCAGCCAAAATCTGGGGCATAGGTGTGGAAATGCTAATGTTGAGTCAAGTACAGAAGCGGTGGAGGTGTAAGGTAGTGTTTTGGTGTTCTAGTGTTTTTAGTGGCACTCTCTTGATTGTATCTAAAGTACACTGCCATTGAGTTTCCATTAGGCTAAACTACTTGACTTTCCAGGTGAGTTGTAAGTCACCGACTCTTTCTATTTTATTATTAATGTTGCATTAACTGCGGTGATTGCAGCGAGTGGCACATTTGGTCATGGTGGATGGTGGAGCTCAGTGGTATGGTGTGGCATCATCGGTTGGCATATGGTGGGCGGGTATGGGTCTCATGTGTTCATCAGGGGTGGCATCAATGGGTGGGTGGTGGCATTGTGGTGGCATCTGGGAGTGAATGTATTGGCATCTTGTTGGCATCGTGCATATGGCGGTTGGGGATCACGGCAGGGGTGCAATGGTGTGCACATGTGGTGGCACATGTGCCATCACATGGTGCGGCGCATCATGGTGTGGCGTCTGCATACGATAGGTGCCATCAGGTTGCCTATTGGTAGTGGACAAGTGTGGTCATGTGGTTGGCCCATGTATTGTGCATATTCATGGTTGTGCATTGGGTATTCATCAGTGGTCATGGGGGATCGTTACCATCATCGTTGGGCACAGTGGCTCAGGCTCGGTAGGTCGGCCATCATGGTGGCACATGGTGGTGGCATCCAAGGTAGGCATGGTCATAGGTAGGTCTGCATGTGCATATTGGATGGTAGGCAGGATGCCCTCACGTGTGGCATGGTGGTGGCATCATGGGCTGGTGGCATCATGGTGGTTGGGGGCTGCTGGTGGTGGCATCATTGGTGTCAGGGTGGCATCATGAGGTGCATTGCTATGGTGGCCACATCGGTGTGGCATCATGTGCATGTGGTGGCATCAATGTGGTCGGTTATGGTGGTGGCGCTCATGGTGGTGGCATCATTGGTTGCTATGGTTGGTGGCATGGGGGTTTGCATCAACTTCATGTAATTGTCAATAAAAGCCTTTGACACTTATGAAATGATTGTAATTATACTTCAGTATTCCATATTAACATCTGACATAAATATCTATAGACACTGAAGCAGCAAACTTAGTGGAAATTAATATTTGTGTMATTCTCAAAACTTTTGGCCACGACTGTACATATGAGTTGAGAAAAGCAGTATGTAAACATTATTAAAGTGACTAGTGTTCCATTATTAAAGTGACCAGTGATTCCATGTCTATGTATATAGGGCAGCAGCCTCTAAGGTGCAGGGTTGAGTAGCCGAGTGGTAATCGGCTAGTGATGGCTATTTAACAATCTGATGGCCTTGAGTTTTTCAGTCTCTCGGTCCCAGCTTTGATGCACCTGTACTGACCTCACCTTCTGGACGATAGCGGGATAAACAGGTTATGGCTCGGGTGGTTGATGTCCTTGATGATCTTCTTGGCCTTCCTGTGACACCGGGTGCTGTACATGTCCTGGAGGGCAGGCACTGTACCCTCGGTGATGCGTTGGGCAGATCGTACCACACTCTGGAGAGCCCTGTGGTTGCGGGTGGTGCAGTTGCCGTGCCAGGCGGTGATACAGCCCGACAGGATGCTCTCAATTATGCATCTGTAAAAGTTCCTGAAGGTCATTGGGGCCAAGCTGAATTTCATCAGCCTCCTGCGGTTGAAGTGGCGCTGTTGCGTCTTCTTTATCACACTTTCTTTGTGGGTGGACCATTTCAATTTGTCAATGATGTGTATGCAGAGGAACTTGAAGCTTTCCACCTTCTCCACTGTGGTCCCATCGATGTGAATAGGGGCATGCTCCCTCTGCTGTTTCCTGAAGTCCATGAACACCTCYTTTGTTTTGTTGACGTTAAGAGATTTTCCTGGCCTCACTCTGCCAGGGCCCTCACTTTCTCCCTGTAGGCTGTCTCATCATTKCTGGTAATCAGGCCTAATACTGTTGTGTCGTCTGCAAACTTAATGATTGAGTTGGAGGTGTGTGTGGCCACGCAGTGATGGGTGAACAGGGAGTACAGGAAGGGGCTGAGCATGCACCCTTGTGGGGCCTCTGTGTTGAGGATCAGTGAAGTGGAGGTSTTGTTTCCTACCTTCACCACCTGGGGTGGCCCGTCAGGAAGTCCAGGACCCAGTTGCACAGGGCGGGGTTCAGACMCAGGGCCCCAAGCTTAATGAGCTTGGTGGGTACTATGGTGTTGAAGGCTGAGCTATAGTCAATGAACAGCATTCTGAYGCACGTATTCCTCTTGTCCATTTGGGATTGCATTGTCTTCGGATCTATTGGGTCGGTAAGCAAATTGAAGTGGGTCTAGGGTGTCAGGTAAGGTRGAGGTGATATGATCCTTAACTAGGCTCTCAAAGCACTTCATGATGACAGAAGTGAGTGCTATGGGGCGATWGTCATTTAGTTCAGTTATCTTTGCTTTMTTCAGTACAGGAACAATGGTGGACATCTTGAAGCAAGTGGGTACAACAGACTAGGATGGGGAGAGATTGAATGTGTCCGTAAACACTCCAGCCAGCTGGTYTGCGCATGCTCTGAGGATGCGGCTAGGGATGCCGTTGGGGAAAGAAGCCTTACGAGGGTTAAMAAGCTTAAATGTCTTAYTCACGTCGGCCACAGAGAACGAGAGCCCACAGTCCTTGGGAGCGGGCTGCACCAGTGGCACTGTGTTATCCTCAAAGCGGGCGAAGAAGGTGTTTAGCTTKTCTGGGAGAAAGAYGTTGGTGTCTGCGATGTGGCTGGTTTTCCCTTTGTAATCCGTTATTGTCTGTAGACCCTGCTACATACGTCTTGTGTCTGACCATTGAATTGCGACTCCATTTTGTCTCTGTAYCAACGTTTTGCCTGTTTGATTGTTTTACGGAGGGAATAACTACACTGTTTGCATTCAATCATTTTCCCAGTSACCTTGTCATGGTTAAATGCGGTGGTTCRCGCTTTCAGTTTTGTACGAATGCTGTCATCTATCCATGGTTTTTGGTTTGGGTAGGTTTTAATAGTCACTGTGGGAACAACATCATCCCCTATACACTTCCTGATGTACTCAGTCACCGTGTCTGTGTATGCATCAATGTTATTCTCAGAGGCTACCCGGAACATATCCCAGTCCRCCGGATCAAAACAATCTTGAAGCATAGATAATGATTGGTCAGACCAGCGTTGAATAGACCTTAGCATGGGTACTTCCTGTTTGAGTTTCTGCCTATAGGAAGGGAGGAGCAAAATGGATTTGTGATCTGATTTKCCAAAGGGAGGRMAGGGGAGGGCCTTGTAGGCATCTCGAAAAGGCGAGGAGCAGTGATCTAGTGTTTTMCCTAAGCGAGTACTACAGTCAATGTGTTGATAGAACTTCKRTAGCGTTTTCCTCAAATTTGCTTTGTTAAAATCYCCAGCTACAATAAAYGCGGCATCGGGATATGTGGTTTCCAGTTTGYGTAAAGTCCARTGTAGTTCCTATTGGTATTGGCTTGAGAGGGAATATACACAGACTTTGTGCACTACACGGACATAGCACTGCATACATGTGGTGCTGAAATAGGGGAATTGCCCTAGCTGAGGATAAGCAAAAGTACATACATTAACCACAGGCATTAAAACCATTCGATACTGCTAGTGCTGGCACATGAAAACTCCTGATGGTGCCGGAAGTATTTGAATWTATAGMGCGCCATATTGCTGAATGGGGCTGAATGTCACAAAGAAATCGCTAAGTATCATGGTGAAAGTGGTCAAAAATGTTTTAAATAAATATAAAACAAATAATTTAGGAACAAAAAATTAAGAGTACATATTATTGTATGGGACAATATACACAAGTTTTTGAGAAATAGAATTTGGAAAATACAATTTCATTGAGTAAATGCATTTATTGGTTTCTTTTCATTTTGATAAGAGATGAAAATGCTATGAATTTGTTGATGCAAAAATGTACCGATTTTAAGGTTGTATCATTAGATTTGGGGTGGGGTCGCAAGAAATTCCTGGGAAACAAATGGGGTCCCCAGAAATTCTGGCGGTAAAAATGGGGTCCCTGCTGAACAAATKAATAACACTGGGGTTAATGGATGTTGTGATAAATGATAAATGTGGGAATCTTCATCCAAATATTGGCAGAGTAAGCTGTGCATTTCCTACTACAACTGTCACAGAATCATATAGAAAACATACTGTATGCCCTATGGAAAACTCCATATCATTAGAGCCATGATTAATGAAACAAGACGTCAACAGCAGTCAAACAAGATGGTAACCATTAATCATTTATGACTTACACTGAAAAGTGCTGAGGCAAACCACCAGGGACTACTAAAGTTAAGCCATGGGATGGAAGACAGCTAGAACACAATCAACCTAAGCATCCTGGGAGGTTCGCTCAGAACAAAACCAACTAGTGAGAAAAAAAAGATCAAATCAACAAAGAGCAAGTTAAAAGACGAGAACAATACTGTTTCTCCCTCCATTGACTTCTGTTTCCCGTTGCCGTGAGGGAGCGAGCCAAGTCTTGAAGATGTATGGTTGGAAACAGAGCAGCGGGGTTACACACTGAGCAGTGGGTAACTAGAACAATCTGCCCCTTGCAGATCCTACCCAGTCCTGGATCCTTGGAGAAAATTGCTTGGCAAGAGCCTTGAATCGATAAGCCTTCCGAAGAAGTTTGATAGGCTTGGGAGAAAGCTCACGCTTTCTCTCACACACTACATTCTTTACTTAGAATGACTTAGGGGTTATAGTGTGTAGTGTGTGTGTGTGTGGGGGGGGGGGGGGGGTGACGGAGGGGATCTAGAGGTGGGCAGATGAACACAGAGGGGGAAGACTGAAGACAGAGGAGTGGAAGACTAGAAGGGGGAGACAGACGTGAGACAGAGCTGAGGCAGACTGAAGACAGAGGGTGGAGGCAGACTGAAGACAGAGGGGAGCAGACTGAAGGACAGAGGGGGAGACAGACTGAAGACAGAGGTGGAGGCAGACTGAAGACAGAGGTGGAGGCAGACTGAACACAGAGGGGGAGACAGAGCTGAAGACAGAGGGGAGGCAGACTGAAGACAGAGGTGGAGGCAGACTGAACACAGAGGAGAACAGACTGGAAGACAGAGAGGAGACAGACTGAAGACAGAGGGGGGAGACAGACTGAAGACAGAGGGGGAGACAGACTGAAGACAGGAGGGGGGAGAACAGACTGAAGACAGAGGGGGGAGACAGACTGAAGACAGGGGAAACAGACTGGAAAAAGACAAACAGAGGGGGGAGACAAACTGAAGACAGAGGGGGAGACAGACTGAAGACAGAGGGGGGACAGACTGAAGAGCGAGCCGGGGAGACAGACTGAAGACAGAGGGGGAGACAGACTGAAATACAGAGGGGGAGACAGACTGAATACAGAGGGGGGAGACAGACTGAAGACAGGGGAGACAAAGAGATACGGAGAGACTGAAGACAGAGGGGAGACAAACTGAAGCAGAGGGGGAGACAGAACTGAAGACAGAGGGGGAGACAGACTGAAGACGGGGAGACAGACGAGACAGAGGGGGAGACAGACTGAACAGAGGGGAGACAGACTGAAGACAGAGGGGGAGACAGACCTGAAGACAGAGGGGGCAAGACAGACTGGAAGACAACAGGGGAGACAGACTGAAGACAAAGGGGAGACGACGAGACAAGGGGAGACAGACTGAAGACAGAGGGGAGAAGACTGAAGACAGAGGGGGAGACAGAACTGAAGCAGGAGGGGGGAGACCGACTGAAGAGAGGGGGGAAGACAGACTGTAAGATCAGAGGGGGGAGACAGACTGAAGCCAGAGGGGGGAGACAGACTGAAGACAGAGGGGGAGACAGACTGAAGCAGGGGAAGCATCAGAGAGGAAAGCTGTCAGAATGGGCTCTGCTCTGGAGCCTGGGCAAAGGAACCATCTGTGGGACACACACACACAAATACACACACACATTTGCACCACAAATATCTACACATACTCATTGGCAGACCAGGCTGGTGTGTATGTGTATGTACTGGGGCCATATCTATCCATATCTAGTGTTTTCCCGGGTCATCGCCACAGAGCAGAAGCAAACACCACCACAGAGCCAAATGGTGAGTCACACCCACTGAGTTATAAAAGAACTGGAGACTGCTTCCAAGATGGACGCCCRYTGTTTTCAACACAATCTACTCACRTTTCTCATACTCTGTTTCCTTGTCGCTGCCATCTACTTCACAGAGCTGATGCTGCCTGAGCACTAGCACTTAGTGCACACTGGAGCAAGCGATGACATCATCACAGCCCCATCTCATCAACAGGGCTGTAGTGGAGCAGGTTAAGAGCTTCAAGTTCCTTGGYGTTCACATCAACAACAAACTATCCTGGTCCAAACACACCAAGMCAGTCGTGAATAGGGCACGACAAAGTYTATTCTCCYTCAGGAGACTGAAAATATTTGGCATGGGTCCTCAGATCCTCAAAAAGTTCTACAGCTGCACCATCAAGAGCATCCTGACTGGTTGCATCACCGCCTGGTACGGCAACTGCTCGGGCCTCCGACSRCAAGTCACTACAGAGGGTAGTGCGTACGGCCCAGTACATCACTTGGTCTAAGCTTCCTGTCATCCAGGACSTCTATACCAGGCGGTGTCAGAGGAAGGCCCTAAAMATTGTCAAAGACTCCAGCCACYGTAGTCATAGACTGTTCTCTCTGCTACCGCAGACTCCAAAAGACTTCTTAACAACTTCTACCCCCAAGCCATAAGACWCCTGAACAGCTAATACATTGGCTACTCTGACTATTTATAGCCTCACTATTGTTATTTWACTGCTGCTCTTTAAATATTTGTTACTTTTMTTTTTTACTCAACTCTTATTTTTCTTAAAACTGCATTGTTGGTTAAGGGCTTGTAAGTAARCGTTTCACTGTAAGGTCTACAACTGTTCTATTCGGCGCATGTGACAAATAACATTTGATTTGATCATCCAGAAGCATGACAGACATTGGATGAATATGACATGTTAATATCTTCGGATGTGAATTGATAAAAAAAAATATTTTAAAAATGACGGAATAAATTCAATGGATTTTTTTGCCACAAAGGTGATAGCGAAAGTGTCTTTTTAGGAATTGTGGTCTCAGCATCAATGAAAATGCAGTATCAAAATTGTCCTCTGAGCACAGTGGAAAGTATGCTTCCAGACTGGAACCCTGGCCCCATGGTCACACCAGATGAATGAGGGGAAAAAACGCTCTGCCAACGGGAAATGAAGGGAATATAGACGTGCATCCCAATACGTACTGAAAAACGAATTAACAACCGCTGATACGATTGTGACACAGATCCCCAAACGATTTGAGCCCTGATAATCAATTTCTGGATGGGGCTTAGAGGCTGGGAGAGGGTTGTGGAAATGTTGTGTAACTGTTGATGAGAAACACCATTAATGGTTATTATGGGGAGATCATGTGTGAAACAATAAGATCATGTCTTTTTTTTTAGATGCATTTCAATTATGTATCACTACTGCAATGCCTTGAAAAGTACATAATACTGGAAAATTGAATATAGAGAAAATAAGGAATAAACCCCTATGTACTTCATCAGAGTAGAGTAAGTCAGCAACTTTGTAAACAGATCAGACATCAGACTGGCCGTGGAGAGGAAGAGGATGTGAGAAGGAGGAGGAAAGTAGGAGGCAGGGAGAGCTGTGTCTTTTGTGTCCCCTCGCTCTTCTGCTAGCAACCTCTGACACATCCGGACAGATCACGTCTCAGCTTTTTCCCTTCAAAACCAGAGAGCAGAAGAGCGCCCTGGCGGGCAGAACTGACTACTATGACACACCCTCAGTCACCCCCGAYGACCAAAGGAAGAACAGCAACACTGGGCCGCCATTAGAGAAACGTAGAACACAGTGAAGTGACACTAAGACGGGTCACCATGTCCAGCGTCAGAAGAGTTTAACTTCCAGAAATTCAGAATAAATAGAAAATAACTACAAAAGAAAGAAGAAAAAAAACATACAGCAATTCGAGGACATTCGATTGATTTTCAATACTGTCGTTGCCCTCTTATTGCCACCGCTTATCCGTAAATACACCTAATCTGTTTATCGCTCACCACAAAGGTGAGAGAGGWTGCAGATAATTGCATGACCCCTCTCGTTCATCCAATGTCCTTGGTGGTTGTGTGTAGTCTATGAATGGGTGTCATGAACTAAATGGTGTTTGTGCTATACTGTACCCCCAGGTCTTCTGCAATCAGGGAACCAGCCTCTCTATGATGGCTAAGGCTGATGAAGGCATGCTCTTTGTACAACCCCAATAGAGCCACCGTTGCCCCACTGGCCCATTCTAAGAAGCCCCATTGAGGCTGGGGAGCCACCTCTCACCCTTTCCTCAAGAGGACCCTTTGTGCTTCTCAAATAGGCTTTCCTTGCAATCGCTCTGTCCGATATTGCGCCACACAACCCGATATTGCGCCACTCAACCCCTATCTGTCATGTTTTGTCTTTGATCATGTCTTGTCCCTGTGCTTCCCTCTGCTGGTCTTATTAGGTTCTTTCTCTTTCTCTCTCTCTATCGTTCCGTTCCTGCTCCCAGCTGTTTCTCATTCTCCCTACGACCTCATTTACTCTTTCACACCTGTCCCCTATTTTGCCCTCTGATTAGAGTCCCTATTTCTCCCTCTGTTTTCCGCTCCTGTCCTTGTCGGATTCTT
>NC_036840.1:33227133-33250760 GCF_002910315.2 Salvelinus sp. IW2-2015
TACGCTGCACCACAGACCGCACCCTTCAGGGAGAATCCCTCTCGGGGTCGGTAGAAGCCACAGAGAAACTAAAGAGACGGGATAAGGCTCAGGCTTGGTGTTCTTATTTCCCGGGACGATAGGAAATCATGACTGCGAACGAGCGAAAAACAACGCCCATACGAGACTTGGACGTGCATTAAGTCGTTTTTGGTCCGGACCGGATGTACTCAAGGTTTCTTAATGGTCAGTCCAAAGACGACAAAAAGGGAACCGGTCCGCCCCTCCAAACCATGTCGCCATTCGGCCTATGGCTAAGCGGATGGCGAGCAGTTTCGCGGTTACCCACATCATAGTTGCGTTCCGATGGCGCCGAGCAGGCGATGAGAAAAGTAAGCGCAAGGATGGACATTATCGTCAGATCTGGGAGCGCTAGACAGAAAAATGGGGCCCCCCCCCCCCTCCCCCCCACGCCCCCCAAACCCTCTGAAGCGTCAACCTCGAACAATCGAATTGTTTAGTGACGTCAGGAGTAACAAGGGATAAGGGGCGGAGTGTAAAAACGCTTCTTGGGAGATCCAATAAGCTCCCTGGGCGGAACCGGACCACTTAAATGCAAGTAATTGACAGAAGTCAGAGCCTGTGGAGAGGAGCAGCACTTGACCGAAATTACGAAATGAACGCCGATAGAAATTAGCACGAACCGAGAAAGCGCTGCAACTCGACACGTGACTGTAGGGACGGGCCAATCGGCTGACAGCCGGACCTTAGCGGGAATCATCTGAATGATCAGCGGAAATAACAGAAACCGAGAAAAGTGACAAGAGGGACATGAAAGGCGTACCAACTACTTCTCAGCCTTCAACGTAAGACAAATTCCTCTACAAAGGCGCTGGAAGTACACGTCGAATCGTTTATCCGTCGAACATGAAATCTCGTACTTGAGTACAATTGGAATCAAGATTCTAGTCTAGAAGTGATCGTCAAAGGTAACACGATTATAACAATAATGTTTCATGTCCTTAGCCATCCAGATCTCAACTCATGGTAAACATCATGTAACTTATGCTCTGAGAAGACCATGTCTTGAGTTAGCATTTTAGTCGAAGACCCAGATCGTTGCAAACCTAGCGTGATTCAATATGCTCTCCTCATCATACGAGAGTATTCTATCGACCGTTTATTCGTTCTCTCTCTAATTATATCCACAGAGTTTCCGCCCTCCACTTGCATTACCTCTGATCATCGACTGTAACTAGATGTAGCTGTCAACAGGTCGCCAAAGGTCCAACTTTGGCTATAGCTAAAAAAGCACGCACATGGCTCCTGCAAAATCTCCGAAGGCTTGACGATCATAAGTGGGAAAGCGGATAACGATTCTTAACCGTTATCGTCATCCCTCAGGAAACAACTCCGATCGGATCAATGTCCACCCCAGCGCAAGGGGCGCAGAGTATACTGCGCTTTTCCTTAACAAAGAAAAATCCTGCTCCGGCGGGAAGAAGGAAGAAGGCACACGGTACCGGCGTGAGAGAACAAGCACCAGATAATCTCTAGAGAGCCTTCGACTGTTCGAGGAGCCGAGATAGAAGTATAGGTCTACCCTCGAGGGGGAGTGTCTTCCGCCCAGCATTATCGGACGACTTTCACATTCCTACAACAATCATACGACCGAGCTATGGTGAGAGAGGACCAAGTTGTCGAATGACTGGCTTCTGTGATTTTCATGACAGCGGGAACATGAAAGAGACCGTGCGCAAGATCATGATATTCTGCCGGCACTCCTGTCAAATCACCAGGTTACTCCTGAGTAAGGGCACAGAAGACACCAGGAGAGCAGCACGTTAAACATCCACCACAATAGGTCATCCTGACATAGGAAACCCGTTCCAATGAGATAGGGATAGTGAATTACTAGACCAGCATTAATTCAGAAGGATTACAGAAATGTATCTACGCCCACCTGATTAATGGACCCACATAAAAACTTAGGGTAAACGGTGTGAACCTGTAAAAATCACATATAGGAAATCTGGTACTCACTTGATGGGTACGCCATGATTTATTCCTAGTTGAGGGTAACGAGGTTATAGTGTCTCACATCTGATACGTGAGGCTGATAGATCTACCATAATAACTTGCGAACATGTTGGCGATATGGTACGCTTTTTTCACCGTATTATCCTCCCTGATCTCGAAAGGACATTGTACCATAAGGTGTCCTTTGAGCTTCATGCTTCCTGTCTCCATAAAACAACGCCTCAAAGACCCCAGAGTCTATCAAGGCACTGCAGGAACAGCCGAAAACTCGGTCCAGCGAGATTGGACCTGACAAGCACAGATAAGCTATCAGTGATCTTGATGGGACGATGACCTGTAGGAACGTAGTACAGTGGCTTCACCCACGGCGTACTAGGATCGGCTCTTTCCGCCTTTACTGAGTATTACTTTGATCATCTTGTGCTTTACTTGGAACATTACATGACAAAATACTGCTCAGCAGCAACCGCTACATGTAGAGGCACGATGTGCGATAGATGTGCATTCTTCCGCCGCTTCCAAATGATCTACATCTAGGACTCTTGACTGAGATCGAATATTCATCTTCTTCAGATCTCTGTCTATCTGTTGAGCCAGTCTCTGTAGCACGAGTGGGATAGTCGAAAGACTCGCGTAGAGAATCGCCACGGCATAGAGTTGTAATCACACAGTACTCAGGAAACACAGCTTCCAGCAAGCTCTCCTAACACCACGAGCCTCGGTTGAGACGATACCACTAATTACTCCGTCCGAGTCTACCCATCATGCGGCTTTTAATTAGGGCGAGTGCAATCAACCAGAGATTCTCTAGACAGCCCTGGAAGCTGATACCTCTGCCACGGATATGTGTTCACGTGATCTCTATACACTTAACGCTCAAGCGATGTGAATGGTCAGCCTTTACACTAGTGAAACATACGAGCGGAGAGCCAACTCACGCCATGGTCACTATCGCCTCTCCGTGAATACAAATTTAATGATTCGGTCTGTCCATACTTCGACTGAGAAAATGAACTTGGTTCAATGCAACAATAGTATGTCTAAACCGGCACTTCGCAAGATGCCAAAGCTAGTATGGGTGTGGTGATAAAACAAAATATTCTGTGTAGATGGTATGAAAAAAGAAAGCAAGGTATATTTCTCATTATGCCATTCTAATCCATGGTAAAACTTCTGACCTAATATCTTATAGGTAGTTCAACTACTGTTTTAATTTTGCCTACTATATTATTGTTTTTCTATTTTTTTATTTATTTTACTTAAGTTTTATTTACATATCTTCTTAACTTTTTTTCTAAACTGGCATTGTGGCTGTAAAGGGCTTGTAAAAGGTCAAGCACATCTTCATGGGTCTTCTAGCCATTTGTAGTTCGGGATAGCATGTCAACTATAATAGAATGTGATTATATGGAATTGAAAATGGCTCAGGTTAAGGCCTTACGCGATAAGTACATGCTGTATGTAGCATGTAGGGCGAGCAAGCAGGGGCTAACGCGTAAGCAATACCAGGTCGTGCTGCTAGGACTCTATTGACGATTATAGGCTGTTGTAGTGCCTACACAATGCACCAAGCATCGTCCTGACATCTATTTTCATATACCCTCTTCTCCACAAAGAAAAGAATTGTGAGAAGTCATTGCAAGTGTCCATTTAGCAATAACTGACCATTCTTTGTCACAAATGGAATAGTGTGAGTATCGAACCGGAGTTCAGTATGATACTAGCCATTGGGCTGGGAACTTTTGTGGACCTCTTGAACGCTGGTATAAGCTAATCATTTTCGAGTAACAGCCTTACATTTAACTTTTTTAATATGAAAAAAGCGGATTATCTTGAGGGACATGTTATTAAATCACGTTTGTGATTAAATACACTCCAGCTTTCTGTATGTTAGAATATCAATGAATATTATTCCTCCACTACAGCTCCAATGTACCCATATTTTCCCCTTGAGTATGAGGCTGGCCATAATCGCAACTCTATCACTCACGTGAGTAATAGCTGAATGAGTTGCAATGGGCGCGCAATCTACACCTCATCTTAAAGCGCCAGATCTGGGAACCCAGCTATTGGGTCCTTGTACGACTTGCACATGGGTTAGAAACGCTAGCTCACGTAAGTATAGACTGCTAATTCAAATCCTGCCAAAACGTTGCTCAAGAGCTGATTTTACTTGCATCCGTAGGCTGGTGTCCTGTGTTGGCCATCCTCAAAAGTACAGGTAGAGAAGCTTAGTGAAATACAAACGATGGATTCACGATTGTGAGGAGCTTGGAGCCTAGGATGTGTATGGAAGAATCAGCTTAAATTGAGTAGTACATACAGTAATTGACTTACAAGCTAAGGGTTGAGGAGAGCTAAGTCTGGTTCGTAGTTCTGTATTCATCAAAATAGCTTGGAAAATAAAAAGTGTAACTTATGGCACCATGTAAGTCTGATCTTTTAAGCTGTATACACACACACAAAGGTTTGTGCCACGCTGGTAGTGGGTTCTCATTCCTCTGCTATCTGACCAAGCGATAACCCGGAGTGTGGCTTGGTAACAGTAACATGGGTGGGTTGCAAATATTGACTGACCTACCCCTTCCACACATGGTAAATGAAATATTTTAGCCCTCATGCGAGGTCTAGATCGTCACACCTGCGAAGACTTCGCCACACGATATGGACGATCTTGCGGTGGGACCTCCCACCAATGAGATAACACGGGAACAGACGTACCACATGATTACTCCATGACCGCCTTGGTACCATATTACAGCTTAGAGTTATGTGTTTCGCAAGCTGGAATCCAAAAATCGGATATAAATATTATTATATTATTCGTACAGGACACTCTATATTATTTTCTCTTATATTTGTATTCTATAACCGGTAGAAGAGACATTTTGTTCCTTTCCTAGTTTCTTCAAGGAGGCACATGCATATTATGATAAATGTAAAACCACGATCTTAACTAGAAATAATATTCACCAAACTTGCAACCATAGAGTCTATTACTGACATCGTATTTCTATTTCTTTATTGGTTATTGTTTTCTACCGCCACGTCGCATATCGCAATGCCTCATCGCGAACTCGACGGCAGTGTTGAGAAGAATCCATAGCCCGCTGCGCTTGCGAGAACATTGGAAGGATCCACATTTGGTCTTATGTGTTTGAATCTGTGGTTGAAATTAAACATTTTGACTAGGGGACCTCACTGGATCACTGGGTATGGTGTGGGGTACATGAAGTATTGAGGTAGTCTTTCCAAAAATATCTTAAACACTAATTATTTTACACAGAGTAGTCCATGGAACTATGTTTCATGTTAAGCACATTTTTGCTCCATCAAACTTATTTAGACTTGCCAAAACACAAAGGGGTTGAATATACTTATTGGGACCTCAAGACATTTCACTCAAGCTTCTTATTTTAATTATATAATTAAAAAGATGTAATACATAATCTCACTTGCCATTATGGGGTATTGTGTGTAGCGCAGTAATGAAAACAATATCAATTTTATCTATTTTAATTCAGGCTGTAACACAACAAATGTGGAGAAAGTCCAAGGGGTGTGAATACGTTCCGAATGGGCACTGTTATCGCTTCGAATTCACAAAGCATAAAGAACAACACAGGGAGTCTTTTGGTGTATATTACCAAACAGCTGAAACGGGTACACCGCCCGGCTTAAATGAACTAATGAAGGACACTCAATTGCGTTGTAACAACCGCAACAGTTATTCTTGTCTGCAAAGGATCAGTGTGGAACCTCACAGGAGTTGTCTTCAAGCTTTGAATAATCAGTCCTCATCTCCTCTGTTTGTAGAAAACGGATAACTAAAGCTTAGTTTTTTCTCCCTAGCCGCAGCAAATTAGGCAAATAATGAAAACTCCAAACGCAATAAATTAAAAAAGAAACACTCCAATACTTTAATCGGTTACAGTCAATACATCCAGGCCAAATAACCTGAATGGCACGAGCTCCGAGGGTGTTACTTCCACATTCTTGGTTTGTTAGCGGAATCATGGCCACTTGAAGGAATGGACACAGACAGGGAGTGAGGGAGTTTTTGTTGGGAAAAGCTAGCGAAGCGTCAGGGAAGGGTCTGGTGTGGAATTAACAGGAATTTCCCAAAGAACTGGATTTTCCAAAACCAAATCCAAAGGTCCTGACAACTGATATTTGTTGTAGGTCTGTTGCTTTGATTAACTTAAAAAAATATGTAAGAGACCTACAATCAATCAGCAAAGGTCTTATGGTGAGTACAGAATAAGGGAATCTGTGTGAAGTCATTTTGCAATGGAGAAACGTCTTAGTCTCGTCATGTTATGTTGGAAACTCCTGTGAAAAGTAACACCCAGTGCTGAACTGACACAATGAATGGATTTTAAAGGTATAGTTGTTCTATATTGGTGTTTGACAAGATAGGGTGCGTGAAATCCTATTTCATTGTTTCACTACCTTGTTACTACACGTAGTCTCCTGAGAGTGATGTGAATGAGTGCCTCGTCGGTTTCCAAAATATTTGCTCGCCGAATGGTGATGACGATTGAGCACGTAATATCACATGAGCTGGCTGTCAAGATGCTCATGAAAGGTGCGATCAGTGTATATTATTTTGCCACAGTCACAAAGGGGAACCGTGGAGTAAAACTAAACTCAACAATGATCGTCCAAATCTGTCTGCTGGATATAAATCAATGGTATTGATCCAATAGCAGGAACTGAAATGCCTGCCTCGTCAATAAGAAAGGAAACGACGTGGAGACGCGACCTATACAGTACGCTAGGTCGCTTACAAGGAAAGGCAAGGCGTAGCTGACCAATGACATGCTCACAAGCTTCATACTGCAGTGTGATTAAGTCGCAGCATCTGAAAGAAAGGCAGGATAGAACAGGCTAGACAGAAGTATGCTGGAAGCAAGTGACACAGTAACAGCAAAATCTAACAAGAACGTCCTCCTAAACCCCTATCCCCCTCCTGAGGCCCTTTTACCCTCCTAAACCCCTATCGCCCTCCTGAGGCCCTATCGCCCTCCTCAGGCCCTATCGCCCTCCTCAGGCCCTATCGCCCTCCTCAACCCCTTTTACCCTCCTAAACCCCTATCGCCCTTTCTCAGGCCATATCACCCATCTCAAACCCAGCCCGCTCTTCTCTTTCTTCCCAGGTGGGGGACAGTCTAGAGCTCATTTTGTCCAATAAATAGCAGGGAGAAATCCAGCATTGAACAGTACTGTGACTCAATCTCTCTCACAGTCTCACAATGGCATTTTTGGGGTGAAGGGAACCTTATTTTCTTACATAAAAATGATTTGAAAGATGTGTTTGGTCGCAGAGGACTGTGAGGAGAGACAGAGAGAAGGGACTGGCTGCGGGAACAAAGAGAACATCTTGTATAAGATAAGCCTGGGCTGACTGGCTGGCTGCATGAGTGGCTGACTGCCTGACTGGCAGACTGACTGTTTGACTGGTTGGCTGAATGACTGTTTGACTGACTGTGTCCAGAGCTGAAATTCTCCATCTCTAAGATGAGTCATGTTAAGTGACTTCTGGGAAATACAAGATCACCGTGATGTAGACTAACTACTGTGAAATTTTCCCTATTCCTTTCCACTTCCCGGTTCATCTTTCAAACTTTCAAGAGTATCTTTATTACAGTGAAGGACTGATGGCTTATATTAGCTCAGAGGACATTGGCATGGATTCAAGGCTATGTCTACTGCTCTGTCACTCATAAGTATGCAGCTATGAATATGACAGAAATGGGGTGGAGTACAACTCTATGAATATGACCGAAATGGGGTGAAGTACAACTCTATGAATATGACAGAAATGGGGTGGAGTACAACTCTATGAATATGACAGAAATGGGGTGGAATACAACTCTATGAATATGACAGAAATGGAGTGAAGTACAACTCTATGAATATGACAGAAATGGGGTGGAGTACAACTCTATGAATATGACAGAAATGGGGTNAGTACAACTCTATGAATATGACAGAAATGGGGTGGAGTACAACTCTATGAATACGACAGAAATGGAGTGAAGTAAAACTCTATGGATTTGGAACGTCATGCAAATTTTATAGGATGGCTACAACTTGAGTGTCTCTCCTCTAATAGACACGGCCTCTAGTACACAACGTACAATGTACACAGTACACAATCTCTCCACATGGCCATGACCCTATCCATTCAGCTAAGCGATTAACATATTACATTGGCCTTCCTGTTTAGATTTTTCCAACCGTATACCACGGTTATGACAAAACATGTATTTTTACTGCTCTAATTACGATTAAGGTTCATGGTATATGGCCAATATTCCACGGCTAAGGGCTGTATCCAGGYACTCCACATTGGGTCGTGCAGAAGAACAGCCCTTAGCCGTAGTATATTGGCCATATACCACACCTCCTCAGGCCTCAATGCTTAAGTATACCAGTTTCATTTGAGGACCAGAATGTTGAAAGCGGTTCCATACAGATTACAAAATAGCTGGGAAGAGATTTTTGATGTACCGTTTCCATGAGATAGAAAATGACGCAGAGATGTGTCGATGTGTCCTTGGGCAGGGCGCTTGACCCTGGTTGCTCCAGTGGGTCCTTCTRGACGGGAATCTGTTAGATGACTGAATGTAATGTAAATGTTGAGTGGTTTCACTGCAGGAGGTMGATTGTATATWTTAATATTCAATTAAGCAATAAGGCTTATATCTACAGTTGAAGTCRKAAGTTTACATACAYTTATGTTGGAGTCATTAAAACTGGTTTTTCAAMCACTCCACAAATTTCTTGTWAACRAACTATAGTTTTGGCAAGTCGGTTAGGACATCTACTTTGTGCATGACACAAGTAATTTTTCCAACAATTGTTTACAGACAGATTATTTCACTTATAACTCACTGTATCACAATTCCAATGGTTAAGTTTACATACACTAAGTTGACTGTGCCTTTAAACAGCTTGGAAAATTCAGACGAATTATGTCAAGCGACTTTAGAGATTGACTGATAGGGCTAATTTGACATAATTTTGAGTCGAATTGGGAGGTGTCCTGTGGATGTATATTTCATGAGCGCTACGCTCGACACTCAGTGCCTCTTTGCTTGACTCATAGGGAAAATCAACAAGCAATTCAGCCATGCAGTAGAGAGAAAATTGTAGAACTCTCACAGAGTCTGGTTCATCCTTGGAGCAATTTCATGCGTAGGTAGTACTTCATGCTTTAAAAAATAGTATTCAGTATAACACCATGGGACCACAGCGGTCATCTACCCGCTCACGCGAAGGACGCGTTGTCTCTAAAGAGATATGGAACGACTTTGGTGTGAAAGTGCAAATCAATCACAAACAACAAACGGACTTGTGATGATGCTGGAGAAAACAGGTACAAAAGGTATTATAATCCGTAAAAACGAGTCTATATCACAAGCTAAAAGGACGCTCACATGAAGAAGCCACTCGCTCTCCAAAAGCGATGAAAAACAGCCGACTATGGATTTGCAATGCTACATGGGGCAAAGATGTACTCTCTTGGAGAAATATCCTCTGGTCTGAGGAATACAAAAATAGAATGTTTGCCATTACATCGTTATGTTTTGGAGGAAAAGGGGATGCTTGCAGCCGAAGAACACATCCAACCGGATAGAAGCACTGGGGTTGGCAGATCAGTTGTTGGGGTGCTTTGCTGCAGGTGGGACTGGTGCACTTCACAAAATAGATGGCGTCATGAGTAGGAAAATATTGTGATATATTGGAGCAACATATCAACGACATCAGTCAGGAAGTTAAAGCTTGGTCCAAATGGGTCTTCCAAATGGACAACGACCCAAGCATACTTTCAAGTTGTGGCAAAATGGCTTATAAGGACAACAAGTCAAGATATTGGAGTGGCCATCAACAAGCCCGGACCTCAATCCCATAGAAATTTGGGGCAGAACTGAAAAAGTGTGTGCGAGCAAGGAGGCCTACAAACCTGACTCAGTTACCAGCCAGTCCGTCAGGAGGAATGGGCCAAAATTCACCCAACTTAATGTGGGAAGCTTGTGGAAGGCTACCGGAAAATGTTTGACCCAAGTTAACAATTTAAAGGAAATGCTACCAAATACTAATTGAATGTTTGTAACTTCTGACCAATGGGATTGTGATAAAGAAATAAAAACTTAAATAAATCTTCTTCTCTACTATTATTCTGACATTTCACATTCTTACAATAAAGTGGTGATCCTAACTGACCTAAGACAGGGAATTTTTACTAGGATTAATGTCAGGAATTGGAAATAACTGAGTTTAAATATATTTGGCTAAGGTGTATGTACATTTCCGACTTCAACTGTATATATATAAATATTAGAATGGCCCCACCCACATGAAAAAATACTACAGTAYACTTAAGCAATAAGGCATGAGGGGGTGTGGTATATGGCCGCGGCTAAGGGCTGCTCGTGTGTACGACGCAACGGGGAGTGCCTGGATACAGCCATTAGCYATGGTATATTGGCCATAGACCACAAACCCCCGAGGTGCCTTATTGCTATTATAAACTGGTTACCAACATAATTAGAGCAGTAAAAATAAATGTTTTGTCATACAGCCAATCAGTATTCAGGGCTCGAACCATCCAGTTTATAATATTGTATAAATACTATAATTTTCACTATAGTGTTTTTGGCTGAGTTTACTGTAGTATTCACTGTGAGTGTTTTTTCACTGAGAGTGTTTTTTAAAAATCTATAGTATAAATACAGTAGTAAAAGAAAACTGTAGTCTGTACTATAGTAATAAATGTAGTGTTTTTTGTTGATTGTAGTATACTGTAGTATTTACTTTTTGCAGACATTACTGTAGTATTTAATACAGTGTTTAAGTTTTATTATTTTTGGCATAGAAGTGAAGGCTTTCTCTTTCAGCAAACCTACTGGAGAAATTATAAAATAAAACATTTTCCATAGACTGTAGGTAGGTAGGGAGTTAGGGAGGTAGGGAGGTAGGTAGGGAGCAAGGTAGGACTGGGGTCTAAATGGATAGTTCAGAGCTTCTGAGCTATTTTCTGTAACCTGTAGGGAACACAATATATGGTCTATGCTTGGCATGTAGGTTACTGACTCATGGGTGGCACAAATTATGGGGGAAGCTCTGAACTATCAAATCAAATCAAATTGTATTAACGATCAAATCAAACTATCCATTTACTATAATCCTGTAGTATTTACTGTAGTATTATACAGTATACTACAGTTTACTATATAAATATATAGTATGTAGTGTAGTATTCTATAGTAAACTGCAGTATTTTKTCATGCTGGTGAACCTGATATATCAATCAACGGAGAACTTACATCACTCCGTTTGCCCAACAGATACCCTTCTGAAGGCGGGGGAGGTGAGATGGAGTATTTCTAAAACAGAGAAAGCAGATGTCTTTTGTGCTGTAGTAATTTAGGTTAAATAGCTTGCTGGAGAGAGTGCTAACGCAATGCGTCACACCTAAAATGCATACCCCCAACACCCAGGTCTGGCTAAAGATATGTGGTATGACAGTAGAAAGTGAAGGAGGAGGAGGAGAAGAAGAAAAAAGAGGAGAAGGAGGAGAAGGAGGAGGAGAGGGAGGATGAGAAGGCGGAGGAGAAGAAGGAAGGAGAAGGCTCGCTGAGGAACCCAACTTCCATGGCTCTTTAGACACAGCAAATACATCAAATGTGGCTTTCAGTTGAGGCAAGTGCTACAGAGAAAACATCTCATTAATTCATTGGATTTGTGTTGCTGTTTTTGGGATAACTCCAAAATGAAAAGGGCTGGGTTTGCTTCTTTCAACTATTCAGAAAAAACCCTCATGCATGATTAAAATACAGGGCTTTTTCAACTGCAGTTCCTTTGGTGTCTCAATTGGTGTCTCAATTCTGATAATATCACTCAACAACGTTGTCATTCATCCACCAAAACCCAGAAAGGACTACAAAATGTAACAACCCCAAAAACACCCAAAACACCTGCCTGCCATTACTCCTTGTGGCAAAATCCCTTCCAAGCCTAACAATCAAACTCAACTAACCCAATCAGATCAATCAATACTCCGCACTGTATTATTTTTCAGTAGGATTCAACCAATCAGTGTGGAAGACAATGAGAGGTCTTTAAGTACGTTGTTAGATCATAGGGCCTTCTCCATCAGAGGCCTCCCATAACTCCCTCGGATCTGACTGCGTAATCAAAGCACTAGATGAGGCTGAGGCTGGAAGAGGCAGGGCACGTCGCCCCTCATCACAGACACATCAACATAATGGAGGAGATAGGGGGATGGAGGGTTGCGGTGGATAGAGGGTCTTTATATTTCGGATGTGKTTTTCCATTTCCTTTTCTTTGCAATTGAAAGTGTCTGCTTGTCTGCCTCTTACCTCCCCTAAGTTTGTCTCCTCATTCCTTCGTTTGGATGAAGGAATAGAAAGATGGATGAAGRAATGGAAAGATGGATGAAGGAAWAGGAGTAGAGAGTTAATGAGGCAGATTGCTCTCGTCGCTGCTGTGTGAGGGATTACAGGGAGATTACCGTGCCTGATTCTCTCTCTCTCGTTCCCTCGTTCCTCCTCTCTCTCTCCCTCCCTTCCTCCCTCCCTCCCTCACTGACAGTGATGAACCAGAACAGGAGGTCATGCCCATGTTGGCCTAGTGACGGCCTAGCGACGAGGCACGTTTCAACAGAGGTGAGAGGGAGAGGAACCCCTGATGTCTGWGTCAGGGAAAATGGCAGCTGAGCTATTCAAAACCATTCAAGGACTGTCCTCTGAGTGGATAGGATTTCTGAGGCCTTGTGTCTGACATTTTGATTTATGAACCTCTCCACTACAGTACAATACCAACAAAGTATCCTGAAATGACCATGTGGCTGACATTTTAGAGATGATGAACCTCTCTTGCMCATTATCAAACCACAATAGAATAGAATACAATAAAATAATATACAGTAGAATAGAATAGAATGAAATAGAATAGAATAAAATATAACTTTTACGTTGTGGGGCTACTTCCTAGACGAGGTACATTAATACGTGAGGCGTTTCAAAAAAGGCCTAGTTCAGAGGCTATCCAACGTACCRATGGATTCTGATTGCAGAGCCCTTTAAATTTAGGTTGATTATACGAGTTTCATATTTTGTATGGATTTTGTATTCAGGAAAGTTGCATAACAGTGGATAGGAGCACCAGATTTAAGCGGAGGACATTGAAACCCACTTTTGCACTCAGTGAATAACCGGTCTGGAATCAATTATTCAGATTGAGGAGAATTTGCAAGTATTATAAGTCATCTCAACCCATCGTGGCAATGTTAAGCACCCTCCATAAAACACAGTGAGTAGAACAATATATAGAAAGATTCTACACATCCTCATCTGTTGGCAGCGCCACAGTGTTAAATATGTAAGCCTACTAGAGAAGATGCTAATTAGCCTATGCGTTATTAATTGATTATAAACTCACTGTCAGTCTAAACCGTTTTACAGACCAAAGTCAATAAACATGGTATGATGTCCCTAAAAGAGTACTTCAATCAATAGCTTGAGACAAGATGATCACATTTCAAATGATTGAATTCATTGTATTTGTTGCGATTTCCTTTAACACAATTGTGAGATGAGCTGAACATGCAAGGGATAAACAATATATTCACCCAGTCATTTGGGATTGTATAGACTTCAGCTGAAACCTCCCTTCATAATACAGTCCAAACATAATTAGATCGTAATATTACAAATAACAGAATAGAACAGAAATGAGGTTGCGAGGAGTGGTATGGAGGCTATTAAACTGGCGATGGTGTACACAGAGTGTACAAAACATTAAGAACACCTGCTCTTTCCATGACATAGACTGACCAGGTGAATCCAGGTGAAAGCTATCATCCCTTATTGATGTCACTTGTTAAATACACTTCAATCAGTGTAAATGAAGGGGAGGAGACAGGTTAAAGAAGGATTTTTAAGCCTTGAGACAATTGAGACACGGTTTGTGTATGTGTGCCATTCAGAGTGTGAATGGGCAAGACAAAATATTGAAGTGCCTTTGAGTGCTGTGCTGATAGGGGGTGCAACTCAATATTAAGAAGGTGTCCTTATGTTTTGTATACTCAAGGGAAAACGTGTGTGTGGGTGTGCGTTTGCGTGTGTGCGTGCGTGCGTGTGTGCGTGCGTGCGTGCGCGTGCGTGTGTGCATGTGTGTGTGTGTGTGTGTGTGTGTGTGTGTGTGTGTGTGTGTGTGTGTGTGTGTGTGTGTGTGTGTGTGTGTGTGTGTGTGTGTACTGTATATGCATGGTTTATGCAGGGTTGGGGAGTAACTGGTTACAAAAAACTGTGACTGTAATCCCTTATGTTACCAGCAAAGTATTGTAATTACAGATACTTTTGAAGACCTAGATGTTTACTTCTAGGATTACTTTAAAATTCAGAAAAGATGTTTGCGAAACATTTGTTTGACACCTTTATATTTTCTCAATGTCATTCAAATCAGCAATGGCAAAAGGAGCAAGTTTAAGTTTGTTTCACCTGAGCGAGTCTCACTACAAGTCAGAGACCACTACGATGACACACCAAATACGTGTGACTGATCGTGGGAAAAGACCGGGAATAGGCTTTTATAGGCTACATTCCAAGCTATGCCTTCCAATGGTGCGACTGCTGTCGGCATCCAAAGATTATCCAACTTGAATTAATGCTTGGAGGTAAGGACGACAGCACTGGTGTAGCCTACGGCAATACGGATATCACTTATTATTGAAATCTACATAGCGCATTAATGTAAATCACACTGCTGCTCTGTCATATTGCTATTTGCGGCTTACGGATTGTGCTTTGTTGTTGATGGCTGTTCACAAATGCACATGTGTATTTTAACCCAATAATGGTTGAATTGAAGAAGGTTAAACTTGCCTATCAATCATAGTTTTGTGGACAGCCAGTGAAATATGCGCTCTTTCCACTGCTCTATCGCGCGGATTGCAGCCTATGGAATAGRCATTTGAGGGAGTACCTAACTTCTCCATACTGTACTGAAACAGCAGGGAGCAGGTCTCGAACCCTCGACCTTCTAGCCCGAAGTCCTGCGCGCTATCGACTGTGCCGCAAAAGCATGCTCAAGCGGCAGAGTTACAGTACTGTCAAAATGAGTTTACTTTAAGAAGACCACAAGTGGGACTTTTATTGCTCAATCTAATTTGTGGTGATTAAACAACAAATGTATGATAGGCTTAATGGACACATGCTCAAACTCGCGCACTTTTGATAGACGTAAACAGCTGCAAATTATCGAGATATCGAAGTGTCACCAACAAAAACAGAAACAATAGGCCTATAGCAAATGCAGCATTATGTTGTTACATTTGTACGTGCTAATAGCACTTCTCGGTAGTACTCAAAGCATGCCATTCCATGAGAGCAGCGAGCAGCATTTCTTTTTCAACTCGAAGCAATGGGCCCAATCAGTTGTCCATGACAACAAGATAAACAACAGAGTAGACTAACAAATCCTTCGTTTTTGGGTTACGCTCARGYTAAACAATTTGGCTAATCTATATTTCCATATTTCCAAGTCCTATTCTTGAAGATCAAGGKAAATTAAATKAATTGGAATGACTAGAAATCTGACAGACTTTAGTTTTTTAACGTAAAGTTATTAGCTGTAATAGAAAKCAATGTGTTACATAACAAACACATACAGTTTAATGCAACATCCACGCATATTTTTTATTTTACTAGGCAAGTCAATTAAGAACAAATTCTTATTTACATTGACGCCTACCGGGGAACAACTGCCATATTCMGGTGCAGAACGACAGATTTTGACYTTATCAGCTCGGGTATTCGATCCAGCTACTTTACGGTAAATGGCCCAACGCGCTAACCACTAGGCTACCCGCTGCCCCATTTGTAGACAGCTATGTAAACMCCAACATTGATTTATCCTGTAATAGCAATTTTTGTCTTCTTGTAATGCCTCTTAAAGGAAAAGTAATCTAAAAGTAACCAGATTACGTTACTGAGTTTGGGTAATCCAAAAATGACGTTACKGATTACAATTTTGGACAGGTAGCTAGTAACTGTAACGGATTACAATAACCTCCCCAACCCTGTTTGTATAGGTACAGTATGTCTTTAGGAGGGGTTGGATGAAGCGGAAAGTCACATTTTGTTGGACCTTGTGGACCAACTGACGAATAAAGTGATCTTAATCTAGATGTTCACTTCAGAACGGTCATCATGTCCAATGATTTGGCCCAGGGGTCTGTATTGGAATTAGAACACAGCCTGCTCGATAAGTGATATACACCACTGCCTGGTCTATGTGTGTGTCAATCAACTCCAGGCCTCCCTCCTACCCCGATAGCTATCCCCAATGAAGCACAAGTTTTCATGTAAACGTAACCATTAACTGTCGTGGAACATGGTATTTTTCCGCTCTCTATCTGATATTGAGGGACCCTAAGGAGAGACGGTTACGCACCCCAGTGGGCTAAGGTATAGCGACACAGTGGAAAACATTTGAGTCGCATTTGCTATACTGCTATTATCAAATATCAAATATATCGCATTTGTCATTAAAAAAGGTAAACTATGCTATAATAATGTGATGTAATATATATATATATATATATATATATGTGTGTGTGTGTGTTCGTAAATGCAGCTATAATTCAATAGAGCCGGATCGTTTTCAGACAGAATTGTAATGCGGTGTTTCAGAGACCAAATAATGCATGGCCTCGAGTGGCCTAAACTATTCAAGCCTTAAAAGATCATTGTAAAGCGCCAATAAAACGTATTTAATGAAGCCCATGTTGTGAACTTCAATATTTATATGTCCTGAGCTCCCAAGTCGGCTCTCAAGTAAATTCAAGCTATAAATTCTTTCAAGGATTTGGAAACGGTGTAGGGGGACATCACTAAAGAGCGTGATTGATAATAGGTGAATAGACAGTGGACTCATTCTCTGCAGCAAGAAGCATATGACCATCTTTCTGAACTTGGTTTGATACTGGAGCCTTAGATGTCTATCCAGACTGGGCAATGAAAAGACGCGCTCGTCTCACATTGGACTCTCCGATCATAACATAGCCTAATATTACAATCATAAGGTATATCAATTTCTACAGTAATCACATTAATCATATTTTTCTGAACATGTGAAAATTGAAACGCACTCTCCTGTTTTTTGTGTGTTTTCTTTCATTCTCGGTAATGTAGCCTATTACAAACAGCGTGCCAATTTCTGGACGCAGAAAATAGAGCAGCAGTCTGCCCGCTTATAGGCTATGTCTCATCCCAAAGAAGGACACTGCTGCCAGGTCCGACTAATCCCCTCCAAAATATTGACCCATTACGCATCCCTCCATCTACAGTCATGTATACATTCTTCTCTAAGGAAACGGTGTCCTATTATCATGATGACAACATACTAACCTATCCTATYTCTTTCAATACAAACATGGTTTCAGAACTGCAGTCGACAGCAAAAAGGTCCGTAGTCTGATATAACCATGCTCTGATGTTTGTCACGCTGTCCGAACATCCACATCCTGCTTCCAGCACAGCAGCGCTGTCAGAAAACGCAGACAGACAGACGCAAAGGAATTGTGACCATAGAAAAACATAGAAGAAAAAGTCCTTACTTGTGTCTTTCTGAAATCCCTCTCGATAATTCTCCAGACATCAAAGGTGTAATATTCCTGGTCTGGATATGCCGCTTATTTTGTTATCCAGTGCGTGAAGCAGGTCAGAATGCAGTTTTTTCTTCTTCTCCAGCTAACAGATGCGAATGGAGCTAGCCCTGTCGTTCCACCTGCAGCCGTGGAATTGAAGAGACAGCATCAGCACCGCACTGGAGCCCGCCCACCGCGACACGCCCCGCTCCGGCTAGGCTACTTCCAACCAAGGCGAGGGAGGAGTTKGCGAAACAGCTCCGTCGGTTGTCTATCGCTGAGACTCTGCTGCTGCGCTGAACATCTACCAGTTCCCCCAGGCGACACACATAGTGACAACACTCAAGATCCAACTTGAACTCTGAACATTAATATTGGGCATTTGTGGAAGGCCTGGCCGATACCCTATTACTTAAGAAGGTTTAAATTAATTCCAAAATGTTAAAATCTCAATTGGCATCTAAAAACAGTGTTGAAAAACAACATTATAGGCTTWCTGGCACACCTAGCCTATTTCAAATGGCAGGTGACCTAATTAGTCAATTAAAATCAACTGTGCCAATGGACCAATGAAACCTGAACATTCAAACAATTGCCAAACTTGATTGGAAAACTGTTTAGATAATTTTTTGCAAATATTTGTTTTCAAAGTAAACGCAAATGAACAGTTTAACAATTGAATGCAAAGATATGATGAGCGATGTACTGTGAATTTTAAAGGTTACACAATAAAAACAGAACAGCACGCAAGCAACACGCACACACACACACAACACACGACACACACACACACACACACCACAGCCACACACCACACACACCAAACAACACCACACACACACACACACACACCACACACACACACACAACATGTGTGTTGCCAACAACACCAACCACACGTAAAGCCAGTGTTGAACACACACATTTGTTCACACCCACAGATACACACACACACACAACACGTCACAACACACACCACACCACGATGTCACACTATCGGCTCTCCTGCCACTGACACGAACAATTGGCTGGGGCTGCAGCTCATTAGAAGGCTAGCGCCTCGTCTGATCTGGTCTGGTCTCCGTGGGAGTGTGACTGTGACTGTGATTCACTCCTGTCCCAAATCATGTCAGCAAATTGCCACAGCTGATTACTTTATCTCAGCACATGTTTTTATCTCCCCATTTCCTTTGACCTGTAAGAATATGTCTCTGTATCAAGTTATCTAGTAGTAATGGTGGTTGTGGGAACTGAAAGAACAATGGACAGACCAGAGAGAAATGTGAACTGTAGGTGTCCATTTTTAATGTTMCTCTGTTTTGTAACATGTCTAAATCAGAAGCCTGTGTCCTTGATGGAGAAATCAGACACTTTGTCCATGAAGCTGGAGGGAGGGTATCAAGCATTCTTACTTAGTAATGTTGACAGGGACAGACATRTAGAGAATTGTTCATAATATCCTCCAGGGCTACTCACGTTCTGTGAGACGGGAAAGAAAGGTGARGTCACAGATCTCAAGGTCACTAAGCAAAGACTGCTAGGTCTAAGCAGGATCAGGGGTTGAAAAKAACTGCAAAGCTCAGTCTGGGTAAAGATTTATTTTGTAGCAAGGACTGCTTCTATACTCAATATATTTGTGTATGCATTATAAATAACTCTACTGTTTCTTCTGCAGCCATATGCTGTAAGTCATTTGAGAATATAGACATAAACAAATCCACTGAGTGCACAAAACTATAGGAACACCTTCTTAATATTGAGTTGCACCCCCTATTGCCCTCAGAACAGCCTCAATTCATCGGGAACATGGACTCTACAAGGTGTCAAAAAAGTTKCACAGGGATGCTGGCGCATGTTGACTCCAATGCTTCCAACAGTTGTGTCAAGTTGGCTGGATGTCCTTTGGGTGGTGGACCATTCTTGATACACACAGGAAACTGTTGCGTGTGAMAAACCCAGCAGTGTTGCAGTTCTTGACACACTCAAACCAGTGTGCCTGGCACCTACTACCATACCCCATACAAAGGCACCTAAATCGTTTGTCTTACCCATTCACTCTCTGAATRACACAMGTACACAATCCGTGTCTCAATTGTCTCAACGCTTAAAAATCCATCTTTAACCTGTCTCCTCCCYTTCATCTACACGGATTGAAGTGGATTTAACAAGTGACATCAATAAGGGATTGTTGCTTTCACCAGGATTCACATGGTCAGTCAATGTCATGGAARGAGCAGGTGTTCCTAAAGTTTTGTRCACTCAGTGTAAATAGTTSAAACGCATAAAAGGAATCCTGCTATTGAATTATATTCATAAGCAGAAATTCTCATGGTGGGTGCACATTTGCCCAAACCTAATATAAATAATATATCAGATCAGATGTTACATGAAAATAGAGCAGGTCAACTCAAAGTGATAATCTCTTTGGAATCAATTTGGGCATTCGGATAAACTTTCCCTTTAAAARCCCAGTGTAACCAATTTCAAATGTACATTTTCCGGTCTTATGATTTAATATTCTCAACATCTAAAGGGTTTGTTGATTTTATAAGCTTTTACTCATGAGTAATTCATTTCATTGTTGGGAGCCCGTTTTTTCTTCTTTCTACCAGTTGCACTAATTAAATTAAATGTAAATGTTTTGCAGCGAGCCTTCCCTGCAGTGAGCCTATCCAGTCTTGCTCAACCCTGAAATGGAACAAATCAACTGTGCAGTGTAATCAAACAAAAGCAAGGCATTGCTTTGCCATCTCTCCTATTTGTTATTATTGTGATTATAATATCATCTCTTCTCCAAATTTTCATATGATTAGCTTGACAATAATAAGACAGGAGGGCTGTGGGCTCTGTGAGCTGGCTGATTGGCTTGCCTTGGATTTGGCACTTGTTCTTCACTAAGACAATGCCTTCATTAGCTTATTTACGCTAATGATGTTTTTATTATGAATCTTGATTCATATTATTAATACTGATTAATCCTACTTATAGTTGGAGGTAAGGCAATACCTTAGTGAGCCTTGTCTTAATACCTTGTCTGCAATCAAATGTCAGTTCTCTACAAGAGCGAGAGAGAGAGCGAGTGAGCAGTGGTGAACAATTGGGCTTCTGTGCAGCCATATCACGCCAAAGGAAAGAAGTGCTGAAGCCTTCAGCAGCCACCCTATGATAATAAAGGGTGGGTGGCAAGGGGAAAGACGCTTCTCTTCAAGACTTGCAATCTCTTCACTCAATCTCTCTCTCTCCCACCCCTCGCTTAATCTCTCTTTCTCCCTCTCTTTTCAATTCAATTTAATTTGCTTTGCTGGCATGAGAAGTATGCACTTATATCAGCAAAGCATCTGCAGTGGTAATGGATGGACCAATAAAGGAATGGAAACAACATTCTATAGCAGAAAGATATAAGCATTGTTATTGAACCATTAAATAAGGTTGGAATGTGTGTGTCTAGTGAAGCGGAATAGAATCGGTCACTCACAGGATGGGTATGCCACTCATGGTCTCTGCAACCCAGTGACTAGGAGGCAATGTACAATCTCACTCATAATACAACGCAAGGAGAATGGACATGCACTTTCATTCCATATTCTCTTATTTTTCAATGACAGAGACAGGTATGAAATGAAGGGGACACAGAGAGACGGGAGATGCAGAGCAGGGCTGGTAGATGCTGGGATTTGTACCGATGCAGGCAGGGGAATTGTATATGTGCGCATTTAATCACATTAGAGGGTGGCGGCCTTGACCGCAAGGCCACCCTCAGGAAAATTCAATGTACCATGTCAATAGATGGAACAGGGATTGCCATTTTATTTTGCTGCGGACGTATGTTTTCAATGTACACATTTCGCCCAAGACCAAAGTACTGTCAATAATTTAGTATCTTTCTATTGATTGAATACTATAAGAACATATGCAGGGGTTGAAATGAGCACTCTGTCAACATGATCTCACAAAACACAAGTGATTTGCTCTTTTCTTTTTATAATTGGCTGATTCACTAGTAATAGAATGTGTTATGCACCTGAATATCGCGCATGTCAGCAAATCAAATCAAAATCAAATCAGATTKTATTAGTCACATGAGCTGAATACAACAGGTGTAGACCWTACTGTGAAATGCTTACTTACGAGCCCCTAACCAACAATGCAGTTTCAAAAAATACAGATAAGAATAAGAGATAAAAGTAACAAGTAATTAAAGAGCAGCAGTGAAAKAACAATAGCAAGACTATATACAGGGGGGTACCGATACAGAGTCAATGTGCGGGGGCACCGGTTATTTGAGGTAGTATGTAAATGTAGGTAGAGTTATTAAAGTGACTTTGCATAGTTTGCAATAGCCCCAACAGGAAAGTCAAGCAGTGGGTGGTGTAAGATAGGGGGTGGGGGGGGGGGGGGGGGCAATTTGGCAAATAGGTTCTGGGGTAAGCCATTTGATTGAATGTTTCAAAAGAGTCTTATGGCTTTGGGGGTAAGCTGTTTCAGAAGCTTCTTGGAAGACCTAGGACATGGCGCTCTCGTACCGCTTTCCGTGCGGTATAGCAAAGAGAGAGAACAGTCCTATGTGATAGGGTGCGCTGAGAGTCTTTGACAATCTTTAAAGGGCCTTACTCTCCGTCTGGCTACTAACGTCCTGTTGGAAGCTATGTGAACCGTGGATGTACGAGGCCGCTTCGGCACTACCCTCGCTGTAGTATTGGGGACTGCGTGCCTCTTGGCTCCCAGGAGGCCGAACCTTGATGTTGTTTGGCGCGTTGGGAGGCCGCCGGAGCTTCAACTCAGGCTCTGAGACGCTGTTTCGGCAGTACACACACACAGCTTGTGCACAAACCAGCTCATGTCAAGGCAGGTGGTGCCAGACTGGTAGCGTTTTTGAGGAATCTGAAAGAGGAAGCCAACTGGCAAAACTCTTCTCGGCTCTTGAGGGGAATCATAGGTTTTGTCCGTGCCCTCTTTAACGACTGGTCTTGGTGGTGCTTTTGGACATGTTTAGTTTGTTGGGTGTTTGTGGACCACAAGGAACTTTGAAGCCTAACCTGCTTCCGTCTGCAGCCCTTCGTCGATGAGAATGGAGGCATGCTCGGTCTTTTCTTTTTCGCTGTAAAAGTGCCAATCATCTCTCTTATGTCCTTTGATCCCGTTGGAAGTAGAGAGGGTTGTTTTGTTCCTGGCAACCCATCACGGCCAGGTCTCCTGACTCCCTTCCTTATAAGGCGTTGTTCCTCCGTTGTTTGCGTCGGTGGATCAGGCCCTCCCAACTGGTTGTGTCCATCCGAAATTGTAATGATGGTTGTTGGAGGTCGTCCTGGCCCGTCGCAGACATGAGTGAAGCGGGAAGGGAGTACAGGAGGGGAACTGGAGGTGTGCCCTTATGTTGTGAGGATCAGCATGCCAGTATGTGGTTGTTACCTCCATTACCACTGGGGGGGCCTGTCCCAGGAAGTTCCAGGGATCCAGTGTTGCCAGACGGGAAATGGTTTAGTCCCCCAGGGTTCCTTAGCTAATTGATGAAACTTTGAAGGCCCACTATGTGGTGTTGATCGCTGAGCTGTAGTCCAATGAAATATGCCATTCTCACATTAGGTGTTTTCCTTTTGGTCCCAGGTGGGAAAGGGGAACAGTGTGATTGGCAATGGAGATTGGCAATCATCCTTGTGGATCTGTTCTGGGGCGGTATCAAATTGGAGTGGGTCCGTCTAGGTTTCTTAGATTGAATGGTGTTTGGATGTTTGAATGTGGATCCATGACCAGCCTTTTTCAAGGTATTATTGGCTTAACAGACGTGAAAAAGTGTTTAATCCCTTTTTGCTACTACCTGGGGTTCCGATAGTCAATTTAGGCCAGGGTTTGCTTAGTATTCTTTTGGGCCCAAGGGGGACAGGGCCTTATGTGTGTGTCTGGCCTTAAAAACATGTCTTGTTTATTA
>NC_036840.1:33250785-33251706 GCF_002910315.2 Salvelinus sp. IW2-2015
GAGGACCCATGCCAAATCTTTTCAGGCTCCTGAGGGGAATATGTTTTGTCGTGCCCTCTTTACGACTGTCTTGGTGTGCTTGGACCATGTTAGTTTGTTGGTGATGTGGACACCAAGGAACTTGAAGCGCTCAACCTGCTCCGCTGCAGCCCCGTCGATGAGAATGGAGGCATGCTCGGTCTTCTTTTTCCTGTAGTGCACAATSATCTCCTTTGTCTTGATCACGTTGAGAGAGAGGTTGTTGTCCTGGCACCACACGGCCAGGTCTCTGACCTCCTTCCTATAGGCTGTCTCGTTGTTGTCGGTGATCAGGCCTACCACTGTTGTGTCATCGGAAAATGTAATGATGGTGTTGGAGTCGTGCCTGGCCGTGCAGACATGAGTGAACAGGGAGTACAGGAGGGGACTGAGGTGCCCCTATGTTGAGGATCAGCATGGCAGATGTGTTGTTACCTACCCTTACCACCTGGGGGCGGCCTGTCAGGAAGTCCAGGATCCAGTTGCAGAGGGAAATGTTTAGTCCCAGGGTCCTTAGCGACCTATCGATTAGTCCGGATCCAGTTGCAGAGGAAATGTTTCTAGTCCCAGGGTTCACTTAGCGATCACACAGTGCTTCTCTGGAAAAACAGGCCTGTTCTGCTCTATGCATTTTTCAGTGTATTTGCCTTGCCTTCATAAGCAAGGCATAGAAAGTAACAGTTTAGCTCATCTGATAGGCTCGTTTCACTGGGCAGTCTCTCGAGCTGTGCTTCCCCTTTGTAGTCTGTAATGGTTTGGGCAAAGCCCTTCCCACTTCAAACTACTCGAGGTCAAGAATAGGCCAAGGTGTGAGTTCCTAACGACCTTGAAGATGCTATTGTCCTGTTATTAAGATTAGCTTTGCCTGTTGAGAATGAGATCTCGTGCTCCGGTCTGGAACAT
>NC_036840.1:33252321-33268339 GCF_002910315.2 Salvelinus sp. IW2-2015
ATAGCAGGATTTCTTATAAGCTTCCGGGTTAGAGTCCCGCTCCTTGAAAGCGGCAGCTCTAGGCTTTAGCTGAGTGTGGATGCTGCCTGTAATCCATGGCTTCTGGTTGGGGTATRTACGTACGGTCACTGTGGGGACGACGTCATCGATGCACTTATTGATGAAGCCARTGACTGATGTGGTRTACTCCTCAATGCCATCAGAGGAATTCCGGAACATATTCCAGTCTGTGCTAGCAAAACGGTCCTGTAGCTTAGCATCTGCTTCATCTGACCACTTTTTTATTGATCTAGTCACTGGTGCTTCCTGCTTTAATTTTTGCTCGTAAGCAGGAATCAGTAGGGTCGAATTATGGTCAGATTTGCCAAATCGAGGGCGAGGGAGAGCTTTGTATGTGTCTCTGTGTGTGGAGTATAGGTGGTCCAGAGTTMTTTTTCCTCTGGTTGCACATTTAGCATGCTGATAGAAATTTGGTAAACGGATTTAAATTTCCCTGCATTAAAGTCCCCGGCTACTAGGAGCGCCGCCTCTGGGTGAGCGTTTTCTTCTTTGCTTATGGCGGAATACAGCTCAGTCAGTGCTGTCTTAGTGCCAACATCTGACTCTGGTGTTTGGAAACAGCTACAAAGAATACAGATGAAAACTCTCTCGGTAGGTAGTGTGGTCTACAGCTTATCATGAGAAACTCTACCTTATGCGAGCAATAGCTCGAGACTTCCTTAGTTATCGTGCACCAGCTGTTGTTTACAAAAATACATAGACCGCCGCCCCTTGTCTTACCAGACGCCTCTGTTCTATCCTGCCGGTACATCGTATAACCAGCCAGCTGTATGTTGATGTTGTCGTCGTTCAGCCACAACTCTGTGAAGCATAAGATGTTACAGTTTTTAATGTCCAGTTGGTAGTTTGATCTTATGCGTAACTCGTCGATTTTATTGTCCAAAGATTGCACGTTTGCAAGCAGGATGGAGGGAAGTGGGGTTTATTCGATCGCCTACGAATTCTCAGAAGGTAGCCGGACCTCTTTCTCCACTTCCTCATCACGCAGATCATGGGGATCGGGGCCTGTTCCTGAGGAAGCAGCGTGTCCTTCGCGTCGGGCTCGTCAGAGTTGTGAAAGGAAAAAGAGGATTCTGCTTGTCCGTGGTGAATCACATCCAAAACCTGTGGCCAGATCTGAAAACAGCAGTTGGTGGATGGCACCCCTCAAACATTGAAGAATTAGAGCAGCTTGCTGCTAAAAAGGTGGGCCAAATTGCTAGTAGAAATGCGCAGCAAGCTCATTGTTGGCTGCTCGGAAGAATCTGTTAGCAGTTATCTTGGCCAAAGGCTGTGCTACCAGTGTAGCTCCGGGGTCCTAGTGATTTGGTCCATGCCATTTGTCTTTATTTTCTAAATGAAAATTGTAAACTTAAGTTTACAATAATAAAATTGTTACTGCAATTTTGAAAATTCAATTACAAGGTGTGTTTGTTTTAACGTTCAGAAATGAAAACACTTTACATATCTTCCCCCATTTCAATTCATAAGTATTTGGACAGATTCATTTASAGGGTATTAAAGTAGTCAAAAGTTCATTATTTTGTCCCATATTCATAGCAYGCAATGACTACATCAAGCCTGTGACTCTACAAACTCGTTGGATGCATTTGCAGTTTGTTCGGGTTGTGTTTTGGGTTATGTTTGCTCAATTGGAACTGAATGAATGGTTAAACATTGAGATCATATGAAACACTTGATCTCAGTATAGAGCCAAATTAATGAAGTAAGGAGGTAAAGCAATAAATAGGCCATAGTGGCGAAGTAATTACAATTTAGCAATTAACACTGGAGTGATAGATGTGCAGATGAGGATGTGCAAGTAGAAATACTGGTGTGCAAAAGAGCAGAAAAATAAAAACAAATATGGGGATGAGGTAGGTAGTTGGAGGGGCTRTTTACAGATGGCTGTGTACAGCTACAGCGATGGGATAAGCTGCTCTGACAGCTGATGCTTAAGTTAGTGAGGGAGATATAAGTCTCCAGTTTCAGTGATTTTTGCAATTCGTTCCAGTTATTCACTGCAGAGAACTGGAAGGAAAGGCGGCTTTGGAGATGACTAGTATTCACTAGTCATCCCCAAAGACAACAACTCCTTTGGCTGCCTGAATATACCTACTGGAGCGCGTGCTATGGGTGGGTGTTGCTATGGTGACCAGTGAGCTGAATTAAGGCGGAGCTTTACCTAGCAAAGACGTATAGATGACCTGGAGCCAGTGGGTTTGGCGACGAATATGTGGCGAGGACCAGCCAACGAGAGCATACATGTCGCAGTGGTGGGTAGTGTATGGGGCTTTGGTGACAAAACGGAGGGCACTGTGATAGACTGCATCCAATTTGCTGAGTAGAGTGTTGGAGGCTATTTTGTAAATGACATCGCCGAAAATCAAGGATCAGTAGGATAGTCAGTTTTACGAGGGTATGTTTGGCAGCATGAGTGAAAGAGGCTTTGTTGCGAAATAGGAAGCCGATTCTAGATTTAATTTTGGGTTTCGAGATGCTTAATATGAGTCTGGAAGGAGAGTTTACAATCTAGCCAGACACCTTGGTATTTATAGTTGTCCACATATTCTAAGTCAGATCAGACCCGTTACAGAGTAGTGATGCTAGTTCGGTGCGGGCGGGTGCAAGGCAGGAAGTCATTTGAAGAGCATTGGTATGTCCGTTTAACTAGAATTTAAGAAAGGGCATTGGAGGCCACTGGAAGGAGAGTTTGTTATGGGTTGAAGCTCGTCTGGAGGTTAGTTAACAGTGTCCAAAAGAAGGGCGCAAGATTGTATACAAGAATGGTGTGGTCCTGCGTAGAAGGTGGATCAGAGAATCACCAGCAGCCAAGAGAACATCATAGATGTATATCAGAATGGTTTGTCCTGTGTAGAGGTGGATCAGGGATCACCAGCAGCAAGAGAGACATCATAGATGTAACAGAATTGGTGGTGGTCTGCGTAGAGGTGGATCTAGGGAACCACAGCAGCAAGAGAGACATCATAGATGTAATACAGAATGGTGTGGTAATGTTGTAGAGGTGGATCAAGATCTCACCAGCCAGCAAAGAGAGACATCATAGATGTATACAGAATGGTGGTGGTCTGGTGTAGAGGTGGATCAGAGACTACCAAGCAGGGCAAGAGAGACATCATAGATGTATACAGAATGGTGTCGTCTGCGTAGAGGTGGAGTCAGGGAATCACCAGCAGCAAGAGAGACATCATAGATGTATAACAGAATGGTGTGTCTGCGTAAAGAGGTGGATCAGAGATCACCAGCAGCAAGAGAAGACCATCATTAGATGTATAACAGGAATGGTGTTGGGTCTGTGTAGAGGTGGATCAGAGACTTCGCACGGCAAGTCCAAGAGAGACATGCAATAAGATTGTATACAGAATGGTGTCGTCTGTGTAAGGTGGATCAGAGACTCACCAGCAGCAAAGAGAGACCATCAACTAGATGTTTATACAGAATGGTTGTTTGGTCTGTGTAGAGGTGGATCAGGGAATCACCAGCGCAAGAGAGACATCATAGATGTATACAGACATGGTGTGGCGTCTGTGTATGAGGTGGATGCAGAGACTCACCCAGCAGCAAAGAGAGACGATCATTAGATGTAATACAGAATGGGTGTGGTCTGTGTAGAAGGTGGATCAGAGAATCCAACAGCAGCAAGAGAGACATCATAGATGTATACAGAATGGTGTGGTCTGTGGTAGAGGTGGATCAGAGACTCACGCGCTAGCAAGATGAGACATCAATGAAGATGTATAGCAGAATGTGTGGTCTGGCGTAGAGGTGGATCAGAAGAATCACCGCAGCAAGAAGAAGACATCATAAGATGTATATCAGAATGGTGTGGTCTGTGTAGAGGTGGATCAGAGACTCACCAGCAGCAAGAGAGACATCAATAGATGTATACAGAATGGTGTGGTCCTGTGTAGAGGTTGGGATCAGGGAAATCAACAGTAACACAAAGGACATCAATAGATGTTACAGAATGGTGTGGTCTGTGTAGATGGTGGATCAGAGAACACAACAGCAAGAAGAGAACATCAATAGATGTATATACAGAATGGTGTGGTCTGTGTAGAGGTGGATCAAGAATCACCAAGCCAAGCAGAGAGAGACATCATAGATGTATCAGGAATGGTGTGGTCTGGTGGTAAGAGGTGGGATCAGGGAATCACTCAAGCAGCAGAAGAGACATCATAGTATGTATACAGAATGGTGTGGTCTGCGTAGAGGTGGATCAGAGAATCACGCCGCCAGCAAGAGAGCATCATAGATGTTAGCAGAATGTGTGGTCTGTGTAGAGGTGGATCAAGAGAATCACCAGCAAGCAAGAGAGACATCATCAGATGTATACAGAATGGTGTGGTGCTGCGTAGAGGTGGGATCAGGGAATCACCGAAAGCAAGCAAGGAGAACACATAGATGTATACACGAATGGTGTGGTCTGTGGTAGAGTGTGGATCAGTAGACTCACCAAAGCAGCAAGAGAGACATCATGATGGTATACAGAATGGTGTGGGTCTGCGTAGGAGGTGGATCAGGGAATCACCAGGCACCAAGAGAGAATCAATAGATGTATACAGAATGGTGTGGTCTGCCGTAGAGGTGGATCAAGGGAATCACGCAGCAAGAAGAGACATTTCACTCTCCCCTTTTCAACTTCTCGTTTAGTTTTCCTCAGAGTAGTTGCTGGACTTATGCTGTTCTAACCCTCCCCCCCCTCACACACACACATCACCACCCACACACACACACCACAGTTTCCTAAACTGGGACCTGACCACAAAGGTCGGATAGAATATTCTGGCGGAAATAAATGTGTTCAGTGGTGAGGACAGAGAATAAGGCAGAGAGAGAGAGAGATGGAAACAGAGAGAATGGAAAGAGGGAGGAAGAGAAAGGGGAAGGGAGAGGCAGATGGAAACACATGCTGCTAGGGGCGGAGGGAGGGGGAGGATAAAGAGGAGGTGGGGACAGAGGAGGGAGGAGGAGGGAAAGAGGAGCTGAGAAAGATGACGGAGGGGAAGAGAGAGGAGGCGGAAAGAGGACGAGGGGAAGAGCAGGAAGAGGAAAGAGGAGTCTGGGGAAGAGGAGGAGGTAGGCGGAGGAAAGAGTGAGCTGAAGGGAAAGAGGAGGAAGAGGAAGGCGGAAAGAAGAGCTGGGGAAGAAGGTAGGAGGAAAGAGGGGAAAGGGACCTGCGGGAAGATGAGGAGGAGGAGGAAAGAGGGGCTGGGGAAGATGAGGAGGAGTTAGGAAAGAGGGGTCTGGGGAAGATGAGGAGGAGGAGGAAGAGAGCTGAGGAAGATGAGCGAGGAGGAGGAAAGAGAGCTGAGGAAGATGAGGAAGGGGAATGAAGGAGGAGGAGGAGGAAAGAGGACGAGGGGAAGAGGCAGGAAGAGGAAAGAGGAGCTGGGGAAGAGAAGGAGGATGGAGGAATAGAGGAGCATGAGGAGAGGAGGAGGAGGCGGAGGTAAAGAGGAGCTGAGGAAGAGGAGGAGGAGGAGGGCGGAACGAAGACTGGGGAAGTAGGAGGAGGAAAGAGGAGGAAAGAGGACCTGAGGAAAGATTGGAGGAGGAGGAGGAAAGAGGGGCTGGGGAAGAGAAGGAGGAGGCGGAAAAGAGGAAGGAGGGGAAGAGAAGGAAGAGGAGGAAAGAGGAGCTGGAGGAAGATGAGGAGGGGTAGAGAAGGAAAGGGAAGTGGAGGAGGGGAAGAGGAAGGAGGAGGAGGAAAGAGGATGGAGGGAAGAAGGAGGAGGAGGCAGAGGATCTGACCTGTTGAGGAGACTCTAATCTGAACCTAGTCTGAGCCTCCTAATACACCCCCCCCTGCTCTCTCCTCGGCTGAGAGAGGAGACTCTAATCTGACCCTGTTTTGAGGAGACTCTAATCTGACCCTGTTCTGAGGAGAACTCTAATCTGACCCTGTCTGAGCCCCTAATACACCCCCTTCTCTCCCAGTTGAGAGAGGAGACTCTAATCTGACCCTGGTCCTGATCCCTAATACCCCCCCCCCCCATCTCTCTACCAGCTGAGAGAGGAGGCTCGCAATCTGACCCTGTTCTGAGCCCCTACATACACCCCACTCTCTCCCAGCTGAGAGAGGAGACCTAATCTGGACCCTGTCTGAGGGAGAATTCCTAAATCTGACGCTGTCTGGGCCCCTATACACCCCCCTCTCCCAGCTTGAGAGAGGAGCCTTAAATCTGACTCTGTCTGAAGGAGACCTCTATCTGACGCCTGTCTGAGGAAGACTCCTAATCTGACCCTGTTGAGAAGACTCTAATCTGACGCCTGTCTGGGCCCCTAATTACATCCCCCCCTCTCTCTCGCAGCTGAGAGAGGATGTACTCTAATCTGACCCTTGTCCTGAGCCCCTAATAACACCCCCTCTCTCCAGCTGATGAGAGGAGAACTCTAGATCTGACCCTGTCTGAGCCCCTAATACACCCCACCCCCTCTTCCCAGCTGAGAGAGGAGACTCTAATCTGACCCTGTTCTTGAGGAGACTCTATTCTGAACGCCTTGTCTGAGGAGACTCTAATCTGACTCATGTGAGGAGACTGCTAAATCTGACCATGTCTTGAGAAGACTCTAATCTGACCGCTGTCTGGGCCCTAATACACCCCACCCCCCTCTCTCCAGCTGAGATGGAGACTCTAATCTGACCCCTGTCTGAGGAGACTCCTATCTGACCCTGTCTGAGAAGACTCTAATCTGACCCCTGTCTGAGCCACTAATAACACCCCACCCCCCAGCTCTCCTCCAGCTGAGAGAGAAGACTCTAAATCTGACCCTGTCCTGAGAAGACTCTAATCTGACCGTCTGAGCCCCTAATACAACCCACCCCCTCTCTCCGAGCTGAGAGAGACGACTCTAATCTGGACCCTGTCGAGAAGACTCTAATCTGAACCCTGTCTGAGCTCCTAATACACCCCCCCTCTCTCCAGCTAGAGAGAAGAACTCTAATCGTGACCCTTCTGAGCCCCTAATACACCCCAACCCCTCTCTGCCGCAACTAGAGAGAGAAGACTCTTAATCTGACCTGTCTGAGAAAGTACTCTAATGCTGACCCTGTCCTGAGCCCTAATGACACCCCCCTCTCTCTCCCAGCTGAGAGAGAAACGTCTAATCTTGACCTGTCTGAGAAGACTCTAATCTGACCCTGTATGAGCCCCTAATAAGACCCGCCCCCCTCTCTCCCAGCTGAGAGAGGAACTCTAATCTAATCCCTGTCTGAGACCCTAATACACTGCCCCCCCTCTCTCCCAGCTGAGAGAGAAAGATTCTAAATCTGACCCTGTCTGAGCCCGCTAATACACCCCCCCTCTCTCCCCAGCTGAGAGAGAAGACTCTATCTGACCCTGTCTGAGAAGACCTCTAATCTGAACCCTGTCGAACCCTAATACACCCCCCCCTATCTCTCCAGCTGAGAGAGGAGACTCTAATCTGACTCCTGTTCTGAGCCCTAATACATCCCCCCCCCCCTCTCTCCCAGCTGAGAAGAGGAGACTCTTATATCTGACCCCTGTCTGAGCCCACAATACATACCCCCACCTTCTCTCCCCAGCTGAGAAGAGACAGTGACGTCACCAGATGAAACGTGGAAGTGAGGTTTCTTAAATGAAAGCAGTCCTCTCTTTTTCCTGTCCTGTTCCAGAGGAAAGAGTCAACCCCAGACGAAACCGGCTAGTGTTGGTAGCTTTTGTCGTTTTAGTGTGCTTCATAGGAGTTTGAAATAAGGTCACGGACACAGAGTTTTCATTCATCAGACTAGAAACATCTACTGGAACTTCCCTGTATTGCGTCAAACATAGTTTTGTTTTGGGTGTTCATGTGCGGCCTTTACAAGTTATGAGCTTAATGAAGAGAATGGAGGTCAATTCTGTTTACCATTATGATGTCACCTCATTCGGGGGTTCTGCGTGTCCTACTTTGCCTGGTGGATGTTTCTAGAAAGGCTCACAAGGCTCTAGTTTCTAGGTTGTTTGTTGTTCTTACCTTTGTAAGGTTCTAGTAAGGTTAAACTAGTGATAGTTCCACTAAGGTTTGTTGCTCCTATCTTCCCGTAAGGTTTCTAGTAAGGTTCCCAACTAAGGTTGTGTTGCGTCCTACTTCCCTGGTAAGGTTCTATGTAAGGTTGTGTTGCTATCCAATCTTCCCGGTAAGGTTCTAGTAAGGTTCCATCTAAAGGTGTGTTGCTCTATCTTCCCCGGTAACGGTCTAGTAGGGTTCACTAAGGTGTGTTGCTCACTATCTCGCCGGTAAAGTTTCTAGTCCAGGTTCCACTAAGTGTTGTGTTGGCTCCTATCTCCCGGTAAGGTTTCTAAGTAAGGTTACTAAGGTTGTGTTGCTCCTATCTTCCTGGTAAGGTTCTAGTAGGTTCCAACTAAGGTTGTGTTTTGCTCCTAATCTTCCCCTGTAAGGTTCTAGTAAGGTTCCAACTAAGGTTTGTGTTGCTTCCTATCTTCGCCTGGTTAAGGTTCTAGTAAGGTTCCACTAAGGTTGTGTTGCTCCCTAATTCTTCCCCGGTAGGTTTCTAGTAAGGTTCGCACTAAGTTGTGTTGCTTCCTAATCTTCCCTGGGTAAGTGTTTCTAGTGGTTGTTTGTTGCTCCTTATCTTGCCTGGTAAGGTTCTAGTAAGGTTTGTGTTTGATTCCTATCTTGCCTGGTAAGGTTCTAGTAAGGTGTGTGTTTGCTCCTATCTTGCCTGGTAACGTTCTAGTAAAGTTGTTGTTGCTCCTATCTTCCCCTGGTAGGTTCTAGTAAGGTTGTGTTTGCCTCCTATCTTGTCTGGTAAAGTTCTAGTAAGGTTGTGTTGGTCCTATCTTGCTGGTAAGGTTCTGTAAGGTTTGTGGTTGCCTTATCTTGTCTGGTAAGGTTCTAGTAAGGTTGTGTTTGGTCCTATCTTGACCTGTAAGCGTTCTAAGTAAGGTTCCACTAAGGGTTGTGTTGGTCCTATCTGGCCTGGTAAAGGGTTCTAGTAAGGCTCACTAAGGTTGTGTTGGTCCTATCTTGCCTGGTAAGGTTCTAGTAAGGCTCTCACTAAGGTTGTGTTGGTCCTATCGTTGCCTGGTAAGGTTCTAGTAAGGTTATAAGTTATAGGTTGTGTTGCTCATATCTCTCCTGGTAAGGTTTATAGTAAGGTTCCACTAAGGTTTGTTGCTCCTATCTTACCTGGTAATGTTCCACTGAAGATTGTGTTGGTCCTATCTTCCCTACCAAGGTTCTAGTAAGTTCCACTAATGTTGTGTTGCTCCTATCCTTCCCTGGTAAGGTGGCCATAGGTTGTTTTGCTTTCCTATCTTCCTGGTAATGTTCCAACTAAGAATTTGTTGGGTCCTATCTTCCCTACCAAGGTTCTTAGTAAGGTCTCATAGTTGTGTTGTTCCTATTTCCCTGGTAAGATGCCACTGGTTGTCTTGCCTCCTATCTTGGCCTGGTAAGGTTCTAGTAAGGTTCCACTAAGAATTGTGTTGCTCACTATCTTCCGCTGGTAATGTTCCACTAAGATTGTGTTGATCATATCTCCCTGGTGAGGTTCCACTAAGGTTGTGTTGCTCCTATTTCCATGGTGAGGGTTCCACTAAGGTTGTGTTGCTCCTAATCTTCCTAATAAGGTTCTAGTTAAGGTTCCACTACGTTGTTTTTGCTCTATCGTCCCTGGGTAAGGTTTCTAGTAAGATTCCACTAAGGTTATGTTGGTCCTATCTTCCCTTGGTAAGGTTCTAGTAAGGTTCCACTGACGGTTTGTGTTGCTCCCTATCTTGCCTGACTAAGGGGTCTAGTAAGGTTGTGTGGTCTATCTTCCCTGGTAAGGTTCTAGTTAAGGTTCCACTAGCGGTTTGTTTTGCTCCTGATCGTCCCTGCAGGTAAAGGTTTCTAAGTAAGATTCACTTAAGGTATGTTGGTGCTAATCTTCCCTGGTAAGGTTCGTAGTAAGGTTCCACTACGGTTGTTGTTGCTCCTATCTTGCCTGGTAAAGGGTCTAGTCAAGTTGTGTTGGTCCTATCTTACGCTTGGTAAGGTTCTAGTAAGGGTTCCACTTACGGTTTGTTGTTGCTCCTATCATTCCCCCGGTTAAGGTCTTAGTAAGGTTCCCTAAGTTGTTTTGCTCCTATCTTTCCCTGGTAAGGTTCTAGTAAGGTTCCACTTAAGGTTGTGTTGCTCCCCTATCTTCCCCACCGGTAAGGTTCTAGTAAGTTCCACTAAGTTGTGTTTGCTCCTATCTTCCCTGGTAAGGTTTCTAGTAAGGTTGTGTTTCTCCTATCTTGCCTGGTAAAGGTTTCCTAGTAAGGTTGTGTTGGGCTCTATCTTGCCTGGTAAGGTTTTTCTAGTAAGGTTGTGTTGCTCTCTATCTGCCTGGTAACGTTCTAGTAAAAGTTGTGTTGCTCCTATCTTCCCTTGGTAGGTTCTAGTAAGGTGTGTTTGCCTCTATCCTTGTCTGGTATAGGTTCTAGGTAAGGTTGTGTTGGTCCTGATCTTGCCTGGGTAAGGGTTCTTAGTAAGGTTGTGTTAGCCTCTATCTTGTCTGGTAAGGTTCTAGTAAGGTTGTGTTTGTCCTATCTTGACTGGTAAGGTTCTAGTAAGGTTCACTAAGGTTGTGTTGGTCCTTCTTGCTGGTAAGGTTCTAGTAAGCTCCACTAACGGTTGTGTTTGGTCGCCTATCTTGCCTGGTAGGTCTCTAGTAAGGCTCCACTAAGATTGTGGTTGGTCCTATCGTTGCCTGGTAAGGTTTCTAGTAACGGTTATAGTAAGGTTGTGTTGGCTCATAATCTCTCCTGGTAAGGTTATAGTAAGGTTCACTAAGGTTGTGTGTCCTATCTTACGCTGGTAATGTTCCACTAAGATTGTGTTTTGGTCCGTATCTTCCCTACCACAGGTTCTAGTAAGGTTCCACTAATGTTGTGTTGCTCCTAATCTTGCCCGGTAAGGTGCCACTAAGGTTGTCTTGCTCTATCATTCCCTGGTAATAGTTTTCCAAAGATTGTGTTGGTCCTATCTTCCCTACCAAGGTTCTTAGTAAGGTTCCACTAATGTTGTGGTTGTTCCTATCTTCCCTGGTAAGATGCCACTAAGGTTTGTCTTGCTCTCTATTCTTTGGCCTGGTAAGTGTTCTAGTAAGGTTCCACTAAGATTGTGTTGCTCTATCTTCCCTGGTAATGTTCCACTAAGATTGTGTTGCCCTATCTTCCCTGGTGAGTTCCAACTAAGGTTGTGTTGCTCCCTATCTTCCCTGGTGAGGTTCCATAAGGTTGTGTTGCTCCTATTCTTCCCTTAATAAGGTTTAGTAAGGTTTCCACTTACGGTTGTTTTGCTCCTATGTCCTGGTAAGGTTTCTAGGTAAGATTCCCACAAGGTTATGTTGGTCTATCTTCCCTGGTAAGGTTTCTAGTAAAGGTTCCACTACGGTGTGTTGCTTCCTGATTTGCCTGATAAGGTCTAGTAAGGTTGTGTTGGTCCTATCTTCCTGGTAAGGTTCTAGTAAGGTTCCACTACGGTTGTTTTGCTCCTCTCGTCCTGGTAAGGTTCTAGTAAGCTTCATAAGGTTTTATGTTGGTCCTATCTTCCCTGGTAAGGGTTCTAGTAAGGTTCCACTACGGTTGTGTTTGCTCCTATTCTGCCTGGTAAAGGTCTAGTAAAGGTTGGTTGTTGGTCCTATCTTACCTGGTAAGGTTCTAGTAAGGTTTCCACTACGGTTGTGTTGCTTCCTATCTTGCCTGGTAACGTTCTAGAACGGTTTGTGTTGGTCCTACACTTCCCGGTAAGGTTTAGTAAGGTTGTGTTTGCTCCCTATCTTGTGGTAAGGTTTTCTAGTAAGGTTGATGTTGCTCCTATCTTGCCTGGTAACGTTCTAGAAGGTTGTGTTGGTCCATACCTTCCCTGGTAAGGTTCTATTAAGGTTGTGTTGCCTTCCTATCTTGCCTGGTAAGGTTCTAGTAAGGTTGTGCTGGTCCTATCTTGTCCTGGTAAGGTTCTAGTAAGGTTCTAGTAAGGTTGTGTTGGTCCCATCTTGCCTGTAAGTGTTTCTAGAAAGGTTGTGTTGGGTCTATTTCTATGCCTGGTGAAGGTTTCTACTCCTGTTCCTGTAAGTCGCTCTGGATAAGAGCGTCTGCTAATGACTTAAATGTAAATGTAGAAGGTTGTGTTGTACTACTTTGCCTGGTGGAGACATTCCTCTCGTTGCCGGGCGGTGAGAACCACCTTGAGGGTGCTCTGCCTCCAGAGAGAACATCTCATCCTTTCCGCACGCGGCTGTTCTTCCCGCTTTCATGGTCCCGCTCGGCCCCCGACGGCGCCAGGTAGCGCGCCCGGAACTAATCCCTGAAGGCCACCTTCCAGGAGCGGAACTCCAGCGTGTATCCGGTGGTTCTTGTCGGGCGCGGCCTCCAGGCTGCCGTCGTTCTTTCAGGAAGCGGTTATGCAGACGTACTGGAAGATGGGTAGCGGTTGTGGTCCAGGAACACCAGGTGACCAGAGAGTCAACCCCCCACGGGAACGTCACGGTCCTAATAGAGACCTCAGAGTGGTGGGGTTAGAGTCAGGTGGGCGTCACGTTCTGGCCAGGCTGAACAGGTTCGACCTGGGGGTGGAGGGGTTAGAGGTCAGGTGGAGCAGTAACGCTTCCTGGCCAGGCTGAACAGGTTTCACCTGGGGGGGAGGGTTAGAGGTCCAGGTGGGCATAATGCTTCTGGCCAGGCTGAACAAGGTTCACCTGGGAGGGGGGGTTAGAGGTCAGGTGGGCGTAACGCTTCCTGGCCAGGCCTGAACAGGTTCACGCTGGGGGGGGCGGGGGGGGGTGGGGGTTTAGAGGTCAGGGTGGGCGTAACGCCTTCCTGGCCAGGCTGAACAGGTCACCTGGGGGGGTTAGAGGTGCATGGGTGGGCATAACGTTCCTGAGCCTCTGCTTGAACAGGTTCACCTGGGGGGTTTGGAGGCTGGGTGATGTATGTATGTGTGTATGTGTGGTGTGTGTGTGTATTAGTTTTATGGGGATGCGATGGCCAGGTGGACACACCACTTCGCTGCTGCTGATACTGTCTGGAAACACACACACCAATCCTGTTTAACACACACACATCCCTGTTTACACACACACATCTGTTTATACCACACGATACCTGTTTTAAGCACGTTACACACATCACATCCTGTTTATACACACACATCGCTGTTAATATACACACCATCCTGTTTTATACACACACATCCTGTTTACAACACGTACACACACACATCTGTTAATATACACACATCCTGTTTATAACACACACATACTGGTTTATACACACATCCTGTTTAACACACATCCGTTAATATACGACACATCCTGTTTATACATCAAACATCCTGTTTACACCACACATCCTGTTTATACATCACATCCTGTTTTTATACACACATCCTTTTTATTACAACTCCTGTTTTTACACTACATTCCTATGTTTATACACCACATCCCTGTTTATACACATTACACACACATTATCTTTGCTCGCAGGTCTGCCATACCCACATCCACCCCCACACACATGAGAAAAATACAATTTTAGTGCCCCAATATTTAGAGACAGGTGACCTCAATGCCTGAGACCAAGGTGTCCTTTATTTTAAGACAGGGAGTCAATGCTGAGACTCAAGGTGTCCTTTATTTAGACAGGGAGTCAATGCTGAGACCAAGGGTGTCTTTATTTCAAGAACAGGGAGTCATGTGAGACCAAGGGTGTCTATATTTAGACAGGGACTCAATGCTGAGACCAAGGTGGTCTTTGTATGTAGACAGGGAAGTCAATGGCCGAAACCAAGGTGTCTATGTAGACAGGGAGTCAATGCTGAGACCAGGGTTGTCTATATTTAACAGGAGTCAATGCTGAGAACAAGGTGTCTTTTTTAAGACAGGTGAGTCAGAGCTGAGACCAAGGTGTTCTTTATTGTAGACAGGGAGTCATGCTGAGACCAGTGTCTTTATTTAGACAGGGAGTCAATGCTGAGACAAGGGTGTCTTTATTTAGACAGGGACTCAAATGCTGAGACCAAGGTGTCTTATTTAGACAGGGAGTCAATGCTGAGACCAAGGTGTTTTATTTAGACAGGGAGTTCAATGCTGAGACAAGGTGTCTTTATTTAAACAGGGAAGTCAATGATGAGACCAAGGGTGTCTTTATTTTAGACATGGAGTGCAATACCTGAGACCAAGGTGTCTTTATTTAGAACAGGGAGTCCAATGCTGAGACCAAGGTGTCCTTTTATTTAAACAGGGAGTCAATGCGAACAAGGTGTCCTTTATTTAGACAGGGAGTCAATGCTGAGACCATAGGTGTCTTATTTAAACAGGGCAGTCAATGCTGAGACCAAGGTTTGTCTTTATTTAAACAGGGAGTCAATGCATGAGACCAAGGTGTCTTTATTTAGACAGGGAGTCAATGCTGAGACCAGGTGGCTTTTATTTAGACAGGGAGTCATGCTGGGAAGACCGAAGGTGGTCTTTAATTTAGACAGGGATCAATGCCTGAGACCAGGTGTCTTTATTTAAGACAGGGATCATGCTGAAAGACCAGGTGGTCTTATTTTAGACAGGGAGTCATGCTGGAACCAAGGTGTCTATATTTAGACAGGGAGTCAATGCTGAGACGCAAGGTGTCTTTATTTAGACAGGGAGTCTGGTACAGCACCACAATCCTTCACATTTCGCATTTTATAACTCATTTACTTAAAATTCTATCCATTTTCTAGACAAATTTTTCTGTCGGGTGGAGAGAAATGTTTTCAGTTTTAAAAGTATGATATCTGAGTGAGACTAAATCAATGGGGGCCACCGCAGGACGGTAATTCAACGCAATGATAAAAAGTAATAAATTAATAAAATAAAAAAATAATAACGTTTAGAATAAACTGGCCTCTCAAACACTAACTTAAGTAATTTTTTAAAAATGTTGCTGACACGAGCTGATGAGAAAACTTTGGAAATGTTCACCTTGTGTTTTTACTATTCTAACTCCTTAATTGAGACTAAGTTCCTAAAAGTCAGGGAAATTGATCGCGCCGGGCCATAAAAAAAAGGGAAGGCCCCAGTTTGCCATAGTTACTGAACTAACTAACCCTAAAGATTAATATAGTTAGCTGAACTAAAAACTACCCTAAAGATAAATATAGTTTACTGAACTAAACTACCCTAAAGATAATATAGGTTTACTGAACTAAACTAAAGATAAATATAGTTTTACTGAACTAAACTAAAGATAAATATAGTTTTACTGAAACTCAACTAAAGATAAATATAGTTTACTGAACCTAAACTAAAGACATGAATATAGTTTACCGAACTAAACTACCCTAAAGATAAATATAGTTTCCCTGAACTTAACACTGTACCCTTAAGAAGAAATAAGTTTTACTGAACTAGAACTACCCTTAGAGAAATATAGTTTAACTGAAACCTAAACTACCCTTAAGAAGAAATATAGTTTACTTGAACTAAACTACTCCTTTAAGAAATAATATAGTTTACTGACTCAAAGCTACCCCTAAAGAGAATTTAGTTTATCTGAACTAAAATACTTAAGATAAATATAGTTTTACTGAAACTAAACTACCTAAAGAGAAATATAGTTTAACTGAACTAAACTACCCTTAAAGATAATATCAGTTTACTGAACTAAACTACCCTAAAGATAAATATAGTTTACTGAACTAAACTACCTAATAAGACGAAATTATAGTTTACTGAACTAAAACTACCCTTAAAGAGAATAATAGTTTACTGAAATTAAGAACCCTAAAGATAAATATAGTTTACTGAACTAAAACTACCTAAAGATAAATATAGTTTACTGAACTAACTAACTAAAGAGAAATATAGTTTACTGACTAACTACCCTAAAGAAAATATAGTTTAACTGAACTAAGCTAACCTAAAAAATAAATATATTTACTGAACTAAACTACCTAAGATAAATATAGTTTTACTGAACTAAAGCTA
>NC_036840.1:33268364-33271322 GCF_002910315.2 Salvelinus sp. IW2-2015
ATTATCGTGGATTTATCGGTGGTGACAGTGTTTCCTAGCCTCAGTGCAGTGGGCAGCTGGGAGGAGGTGCTCTTATTCTCCATGGACTTTACAGTGTAAACGTTTGGGAATTAGTGCTGCAGGATGCAAATTTCTGTTTGAAAAACAGTTTGAAAAACAGAGGGGAGTGTAGGTTAGGTCTATACAGTGAATGCTCTGTTGAGTTTTTTCTTTTTCCCATTCAATGCAATCTGAATGGTATTACAGAGGGCTGGCTGTTTATGCGCCAGTTCGTTTATAGTGTGAAGATTAAAGCATCCACTGAAATATGGGCAGACATTTGCATATTTTCTTGCCCCGTTTTGTAGCCACAAGTAGCAACCCAACTATTATTAATTATTAGATATAATATGTACTATATGTATTTTACAGATACTTTGTTAGCCTATCTAGTAAATCATTACATGGTTCACATAGAGGCTCGGGTCAACTTTCTTTCCTCTGTCCCCATCACTTAATATTCAAATGTTCCACCTATCCCCTGGCTCTATCCACTCATGTGTTCTAATTAGAATTAGTGGTGGTGGGGTGTGTATGAACAGGTGCATCAAACCATACACGTAGCTCATTATTTTCCCACAATTGGATCCCGTCTCATCGAGTGACCACGCTGGGAAACCCACGGCAACAACATGTAAGCATTACCTGTGGCAATGCGTCCTGGGTCGTTTGTGACATAGAAGGTAACTGTCACGAAACCAACGGTGTCATGCTGTTACTGCCATAGCTACAAATGTGGAAATGATTACCAATCTGTTGTTTTCTCTAGGAGTCATCGCCGGTAGCGTGTGTATATGGAAAACAACATAAACAGAGGCAAATGTCAGATTCTGATGGAAATAAATTGGGTGGAGGTGTATTTAGTAACACTTTACTTAATGTCTGCAGGTATAATAACTTAGCAGAGGCAAATGTCAGATTGTAGCAGATTCGTAAGGAAATGTATTGTTTGTGTGTTTTTATGGATAGGTGAAGGAGGTCTAACCGGGTGCCATTTTTAATTCCCTTGGAGTAGGTACTTTAGTTAGTTAGACACATCTGAAGATGGAGCAGGGGTTTCAACCATTTTACTGAGTTACAGTTCATATAAGGAAATCAGTCAATTGAAATAAATTCATTAGGCCCTAAACTATGGATTTAATATGACTGGGCAGGGGCACAGCCATTAAATGTGGCATAGGCCCACCAACTGGGGAGCCAGGCCCAGCCAATCAGAATTAGTKTTTCTCCACAAAATGGCTTTATTACACCTGCGCGAAACTCCTCAGTTTCATCAGCTGTCCGGGTGGCTGGTCTCAGATGATCGCGCAGGTGAAGAAGCCGGATGTGGAGGTCCTGGGCTGGCGTGGTTACATATGGTCTACGGTTGTGAGACCGGTTGGACGCACTGCCAAATTTTCTAAAATGACATTGGAGGCGGCTTGTGGTAGAGAAATTAACATTAAAATCTCTGGCAACAGCTCTGGTGGACATTCCTGCAATCAGCATACCAATTCCACACCCTCAAATCTTGAGACATCTCTAGCATTKTGTTGTGTGACAAAACTCCACATTTTAGAGTGGCCTTTAATTGTCCCAGCACAAAGTGCACCTGTGTAATGATCATGCTGTTTAATCAGCTTCTTGATATGCCACACCTGCCAGGTGGATGGATTATCTTGGCAAAGGAGAAATGCTCACTAACAGGGATGTAAACAAATTTGTGCACAACATTTTTGAGAAATAAGCTTTTTGTGCGTATGGAACATTTCTGGGATCTTTTATTTCAGCTTATGAAACATGGGATCAACACTTTTACATGTTGCATTTATATTTTTGCTCAGGAAATAAATATACCGACACAGCAGCGAGAGTGTTTTTAAGGTAAACCTTTATATTAATCTTTGCCTTTAAATACATTTTATTGGACAGGCCTGGGTATGAAACAACAACCAGCAAGAATCCACTCCAAACACTTAACTTCAGAATTACAATATACAGTTCTACAGTTATATACCACATTTAATTTTTAGGGAAGCGGTTGGGGAAGCGTTTCTGGGACAATTATTTTTCCATATGCTCCTGTAAATATTTTACAGAGCTCAGAATATAACCGCAGAAAAATAATACCTAATGTATTAAGTGTGTAGCTATACTCCATGTAATTCTACTGTCCTGTTTGTTTCTCACGTGCAAGGCACGGGTATATGAAGAGTGTGACCTAAGCTTGCCTTGTCACACTAAAACCCGAGACAATCATGTTTTGTGGTTGACTTGGACTCAATCCCCCAGAGCTAAGCAGGAGCGATATCCCAGAAGTACCCTCCAGAGGCCAGTCATAACAACCTCTACTCTGTCTATTTCTGCTTCCCTGACCCTCTCTCTCCCCTCTCTCGTTCTGCTTCTCTCTCTCTCCCCCCTCTCTTTCTGCTTCTCTCTCTCTCCCCCCTCTCTTTCTGCTTCTTTCTCTCTCCCCCCTCTCTTTCTGCTTCATTCTCTCTCCAAGGAGAGAGAGGAGAGATTTCTTACCTGGTCGTTGGTACTGTCTATGATAATCATCTCTCCGCTCTCTCTTCTGCTTCTGAGTTGTCTCTGATCCGGGCTTCTATTTCTTGCTTGTTGGTGACTCGATCACCCTCATCTTTCTAGCTTATTCTCATCTCCCGTCTCTTTTCTGCTTCCTATTTTGCGCTCTTCCACATGAGTTTCGGGATTATTCTGCTTCCTCTCTCTCTCGGCTCCTTCAGTCACTCTATCTCCTGCCATGTTGGTTACTCTCGGTCTATCTCGTCTCTCTCATGTCTCTGCTTCGTCGTCTCTCTCTTTGCTCTCTCTTCGTCTCTCTCTGTTTCTTCTCTCTCTCATCTCTCCTTCTCGGTCCTCTCTCTCTCATCCTGTCCTCTCTCGTTTATTTTCATGAACACAGAGAGAGTGTTGAGG
>NC_036840.1:33271347-33292677 GCF_002910315.2 Salvelinus sp. IW2-2015
CCTTAAAGGATCCCTATAAAGACTGTGAGTAGCTTGTGAAGTGACAGGAAGTAGAGTGCAGCTTGTTTCGATGGGAAATAGCAGGGGTTCTGGAGTGCATGTTTGAATTGTTTTTCTCTCCCTCCCTGTGACTTTGACCCCCACCTCGGTGAAGGAGTAGCCGACCGATTGAGGCCAGAGTAGCTGTACTGTAACTATAGCTATACTGTAGTTGTACTGTAGCTGCACTGTTTTGTACTGTAACTCTACCGTAACTGTACTGTAACTGTAGCTGTACTGTAGCAGTGCTATATTGTATTGTAGCTGTACTATGTGGTACTGTAACTGTACTGTATCTTTACTGTAGCTGTACTGTATTGTACTGTAGCTGTACTATATTGTACTGTAGCTGTACTGTAACTGTACTGTAGCTTTAGCTGTAGCTGACCTGTATTTGTACTATGTTGTACTGTAGCTGTACTGTATCTGTACTATGTTGTACTGTAGCTGTACTGTAGCTCTACTGTATTGTAGCTGTACTGTAACTGTAGCTGTATTATACTGTAACTTACCCGGTTCAGCCCATCTTGCCCTGGTTATATGTTAATATGTCCTGGGTTATGGCTGATAAGGTTCTATTTTAATATGCCCTGCATTTTGTCTGGTAAGGTTGTATGTTAATATGCTCTGGGTCTTGGGTCTTGTCTGGTAAGGTTCTATGTTAATATGCTCTTGGTCTTGGGTCTTGTCTGGTAAGATTCTACATTAATGTGCCCTGGGTCTTGGGTCTTGGCTGGTAAGGTTCTATATTAATATGCTCTGGGTCTTGGGTCTTGTCTGGTAAGGTTCTATGTTAATATGCTCTGGGTCTTGGGTCTTGGCTGGTAAGGTTCTATGTTAATATGCTCTGGGTCTTGGCTGGTAAGGTTCTGTGTTAATATGTCCTGGGTCTTGGCTGGTAAGGTTCTGTGTTAATATGCTCTGGTATTGGCTGGGTAAGGTTCTGTGTATAATATGTCCTGGGGTCTTGGCTGGTAAGGTTCTGTGTTAATATACTCTGGGTCTTGGCTGGTAAGGTTCTGTGTAAATATTTTCTGGGTCTTAGCTGGTAAGGTTCTGTGTAAATATTTCCTGGGTCTTCGCTGGTAAGGTTCTGTGTTAATATACTCTGGGTCTTGGCTGGTAAGGTTCTGTGTTAATATGCTCTGGGTCTTGGCTGGTAAGGTTCTATGTTAATATGCTCTGGGTCTTGGCTGGTAAGGTTCTGTGTTAATATGCTCTGGGTCTTGGCTGGTAAGGTTCTGTGTTAATATGTCCTAGGTCTTGGCTGGTAAGGTTCTGTGTTAATATGCTCTGGGTCTTGGCTGGTAAGGTTCTGTGTTAATATGTCCTGGGTCTTGGCTGGTAAGGTTCTGTGTTAATATGCTCTGGGTCTTGGCTTGTAAGGTTCTGTGTTAATATGCCCTGGGTCTTGGCTGGTAAGGTTCTGTGTTAATATGTCCTGGGTCTTGGCTGGTAAGGTTTTGTGTTAATATGTCCTGGGTCTTGGCTGGTAAGGTTCTGTGTAAATATTTCCTGGGTCTTGGCTGGTAAGGTTCTGTGTTAATATACTCTGGGTCTTGGCTGGTAAGGTTCTGTGTTAATATACTCTGGGTCTTGGCTGGTAAGATTCTACGTAAATATGCCCTGGGTCCGGCCAGGAACATATTGGGTGAAAAGGAACAAAACATCTGACCCCAAATCAGTGCTTAATACATTGAACAACAAATGCATCTAAGTACAACATCCCTGCGAGAGAAGCTCCTTCACTGCCAGTTGATGACATCCTGGCCGGACACAGGGAATATTTACGTAGAATCTTACCAGCCAAGAGCCAGGAAATATTTACACAGAACCTTACCAGCCAAGTCCCAGAGTATATTAACACAGAACCTTACCAACCCCGTGGGGGTTTTGCATCCTGACCTGATCGACACTAATTAGGCCGTCTAGAGAATCAGCCATGCCCACATGTCCATGGGGCAGAATGACACCTAGCAGTACTCAGTGTTGTTAAATACCCTACACACTGATTTAAGGTCAGATTTGTGTTTCCCCTCTGATGGTTAAGGTTGAGATTTGGGGAGGGAATGCTGATCCCAGAACTGCTGGTACAGTCTACTTCTACCTGAAGTGTCAGCTCACTGGGAATTCAGGGCTTAGCCCCAGGTTTAATAGTATGCTTCCTAGAGAAAGTCCCTAGAGCACTTCTAAAGTGATGATGTAGTCATAAAAATATTTTTGGTGGAGCGTTATAAAAAAAAGTGTATCTTTAAAAACAACAGGAGCATTCAACCTGTCAGTGAGTTTTAACAGTGTCCTGTGCTGTACACAAACAGCCTCAGCTTTTCCCTATCCTATTATCATCTGTGCCGCTACACTACTCCCCCTTCTCTCTTCCTTTCCCTCCCTCTCTCTCCGCTCGCTCTCACAAACTCTCCCCCTCTATTTCTCTCTCCGCTCCCCCTACCTCCCTCCATATCACTCACTGATGGTTGTTTTCAGGAGGGGAAAACACAAGAGGCTTTTCCCTGAGAAAGACAGAACTGTGGCGATGCAGCCGCTCTGCTGTTACATAAAAAATAACATTCAGCAGAGAGTGATGGGGATGACTCATAGAGTGATGGGGMTGACTCAGAGAGTAGTGGGGCTGACTCAGAGAGTGATGGGGATGGCTCATAGAGTGATGGGGCTGACTCAGAGAGTAGTGGGGCTGACTCAGAGAGTGATGGGGATGACTCATAGAGTGATGGGGATGACTCAGAGAGTGATGGGGCTGACTCAGAGAGTGATGGGTCTGTCTCAGAGAGTGATGGGGATGACTCAGAGAGTGATGGGGCTGACTCAGAGAGTGATGGGGCTGTCTCAGAGAGTGATGGAAGATGGGAGAGTGATGGGTCTGTCTCAGAGAGTAATGCGTCAGGCTCAGAGAGTGATGGTCTGTCTCAGAGAGTGATGGGTCTGTCTCAGAGAGTGATAGGTCGTTCTCATAGAGTAATGCGTCAGGCTCAGAGAGTAATGCGTCAGCTCAGAGAGTGTTAGGTCTGTCTCAGAGAGTAATGCGTCAGGCTCAGAGAGTGATAGGTCTGTCTCAGAGAGTGATGGGTCTGTCTCAGAGAGTGATGGGTCTGTTTCAGAGAGTGATAGGTCTCTCTCAGAGAGTAATGCGTCAGGCTCAGAGAGTGATGGGCTGCTTCATCTTATGACCAACACTGCAGAGCTTTGGAGCTGGGTTCAGAATCTTAGTGGCACAGCATCTTCCCGGCTCATCCCCAGGATCATAGAGGGTTGTGGGACACTTCCTGGATCTCAGAACCCTAAGGGCACAGACTTTTACGAGAGCCCCAGAGGCAGGGACTTCACTCTGGGCTATGGCCCGACTACACTAGGCCCTCTCCAGGGATTAATACTGAAGATTTAGCCTGTCAGACTAAGAGGAGGGTTTTATTTGTTTATGTGGATCCCCATTAGCTTTTACAGAAGCAGCAGCTACTCTTCCTGGGGTCCACAAAAAACACAAAACATGACAGGTAGCAAAACATTGATAAACTGATAGATAAGGGCGGTCACACACATTTAAAATACAATGATACACAAACAATACATCCCAAAATGTACAAACAATATAACAAAAAACAATGTGTGTAAGTGTGTTTGTGTGTTTGTGTGTTTGTGTGTGCGTCTGTGTCTGTGTGTTTGTGTGTCTGTGTGTTTGTGTGTGCGTCTGTGTCCCCTCACAGTCCCCACTGTTCCATTAGTTGTTGTTTAACAAATTTTTTAAAGGTCATTTGGCTGTTTGCTTCAGTAATTGAAGATGGAAGGGTTTTCCATGCGATCATGGCTCTGTATAATACTGTGAGTTTCTGTGAATACGTTTTGGATTTGGGGACTGTGAAAAGACCCCTGGTGGCATGTCTTGTGGGGTATGCATAGGTGTCTGAACTGAATGTTATTTGACTATGTAGGCAATCTGGAATTTTCAACACAGTAATATTTCTCATAAAAACTAGAAGAGAAGCAGTAAATCTCTCGTTAAGCCTCAACCAGGAAAGATGTTGTTGATGTTAGTTATTTACAGTGCATTCGGAAAGTATTCAGGACCATTGACTTTTTCCACATTTTGTTACGTGACAGACTTACTCTAAAATGGATTAAATCTWATTTTTTCCCTCATCAATGTACACACAGTACCCCATAATGAGAAAGAAAAACAGGTTTTTAGATATGTTTGCAAATGTATTAAAATAAAAAAACAAAATATCACATTTACATAAGTATTCAGACCCTTAACTCTGTACTTTGTTGAAGCACCTTTGGCAGTGTTTACAGCCTCGAGTCTTCTTGGGTATTTTTTTTTATGACACTACAAACTTGGCACACCTGTATTTGGGGAGTTTGTCCCATTTGTCTCTGAAGATCCTCTCACTCAAGGACGTTTAGAGACTTGTCCAGAAGCCACTCCTTCATTGTGATGGCTGTGTGCTTAGGGTTGTTGTCGTGTTGGAAGGTGAACCTTCGCCCCAGTCTGAGGTCCTGAGGACTCTGGAGCAGGTTTTTATCAAGGATCTCTTTGTACTTTGCTCCATTTATCTTTCCCTCAATCCTGACTGGTCTCCCAGTTCCTGCCACTGAAAAACATTCCCACAGCATGATGATGCCACCACCATGCTTCACCGCAGGGATGGTGCAAGGTTTCCTCCAGACGCGACGGTTGGCATTCAGGCCAAAGTGTTCAATCTTGGTTTCATCAGACCAGAGAATCTTGTTTCTCAAAGTCTGAGAGTCTTTGGATGCCTTTTGGCAAAGTTCAAGAGGGCTGTCATGTGCCTTTTACTGAGGAGTGCCTTCTGTCTGGCCACTCTACCATAAATGCCTGATTGGTGGAGTACTGCAGAGATGGTTGTCCTTCTGAAAGGTTCTCCCATCTCCACAGAGGAACGCTGGACCTCTGTCAGAGTGATCATCGGGTTTTTGGTTACCTCCCTGACCATGGCCCTTCTCCCCCGATTGCTCAGTTTGGCCGGGCGGCTAGCTCTAGGAAGAGTCTTGGTAGTTCCAAACTTCTTCCACTTAAGAATAATTGAGGCCACTGTGTTCCTGGGGACCTTCAATGCTCCAGAAATGTTTTGGTACCCTTCCCCAGATCTTTGTCTCGACACAATCCTGTCTCGGAGCTCTATGGACAATTCCTTCGACCTCGTGGCTTGGTTTTTGCTCTGATACGCTCTGTCAACTGTGGGACCTTATATAGACAGGTGTGTGCCTTTCCAAATCATGTCCAATCATTTGAATTTACCAGAGGTGGACTTAAATCAAGTTGTAGAAACATCTCAAGGATGATCAATAGATAAAGCATGCACCTGAGCACAATTTTTTGTCTCATAGCAAAGGGTCTGAATACTTACAGTTGAAGTCGGAAGTTTACATACACTTAGGTTGGAGTCATTAAAACTCGTTTTTCAACCACTCCAAACATTTCTTGTTAACAAACTATAGTTTTGGCAAGTCGGTTAGGACATCTACTTTGTGCATGACACAAGTAATTTTTCCAACAATTGTTTACAGACAGATTATTTCACTTATAATTCACTGTATCATAATTCCAGTGGGTCAGAAGTTTACATACACTAAGTTGACTGTGCTGTTAAACAGCTTGGAAAATTTCAGGAAATTAGGCTACTGTCACGACTTCTGCCGAAGTTGGTGCCTCTCCTTGTTTGGACGGTGTTCGGCGGTTGTCGTCACCGGCTTTCTAGCTGCTACCGATCTACGTTTCTTTTCCCATTTGTTTTGTCTCGATTGTACACACCTGGTTCCCATTACGTTATAATTTATTCCCTATTTAACCCTCTAGTTCCCACATGGTTTTGTGCGTATTTGTTCTTTGTTTAGTGTTCAAGACTTCTGTGAGCTGGTGTGTTTACCCTGCGTGGAAATTTTGTTGTTTCTTTTCGAGGAAAGTACGTCTTTTACTCAGTTCTGTGTCCTGCGCCTGACTCCGTCCTAACCGCTGCACATTGACACTTGACAGAAACACGCACCACGTATGCAGTCAGTAGGTGCACCCTGTCCTCCGTTACCAGTGGAGGAGCGCATCCAGTAGCATGGAGCGATGGGAGAGAGGGGGTTTTCCCACACCCCCATCAACTTCACCCCAACCCACACCACTGTCCACCCCTCCGTCACCTGGACCCAGTGGGATTCGGCTCTCGCTCCAGAGGGCATATGATGGGACGGCTGCCGGGTGCCAGGGGTTCCTACTCCAGTTGGAGCTCTACCTGGCGACCGTCCACCCGGCTCCCTCGGAATACCAGAGCGTGTCCGCCGTCATCTCCTGTTTGTCGGGGAAAGCGTTTGAGTGGGCCAATGCCGAATGGGGAGGAATAGACGCAGCGTTGGTCCGCTATGAGGATTTCATGATCTTCGATCATCCACCTGAGGGGAGAGCGGCGGGGGAACGCTTGTTCCATCTCAGACAGGGGATGAGGAGCGCACAGGACTTCGCGCTGGACTTCAGGACCCTGGCTGCCAGCGCGGGATGGAATGAGAGGGCCCTGATCGACCATTACCGGTGTAGTCTACGTGAGGATGTTCGTCGTGGGCTGGCCTGCAGGGACACCACCCTTACCCTCGACCAGCTGGTGGATTTATCCATCCGGCTGGATAACCTGTTGGCCACCCGCGGACGTCCGGATCGAGGTCCGTCCATTCCATCCCCCAGCACCTCCGATCCTACACCTATGGAGCTCGGAGGTGCTGCTCTAAGGGTGACCGGAGGGGGTGGAGGCGTTTCCTGCACCACCTGTGGCCGCAGAGGGCACACTGCTGGTCAGTGCTGGAGAGGTTCCCCAGGGAGTCGAGGCAGCAGGCAGGGCACTGACCACCGCAATATGGAGTACATCTGGGCGGCGAGGAGAATGAACCCTCGCCAGGCAAGGTGGGCCATGTTTTTCACTCGTTCTGTTTTCACCCTATCCTACAGACCAGGTTCCCAGAACGCTAAGGCAGACGCACTGTATGACATAGAAGAGCGGTCCACGGATCCCACTCCCATACTTCCGGCTTCTTGCCTGGTGGCACCGGTGGTATGGGAGGTTGACGCGGACATCGAGCGGGCGTTACGTGCGGAGCCCACTCCCACCCAGTGTCCAGTTGGGCGTCTGTACGTTCCGTCTGATGTCCATGATCGATTGATCTGTTGGGCCCACACGTCACCCTCCTCTGGTCATCCTGGTATCGGTCGGACAGTGCGCTGTCTTAGTGGGAAGTACTGGTGGCCCACTTTAGCTAAGGACGTGAGGGTTTATGTTTCCTCCTGCTCGGTGTGCGCCCAGTGCAAGTAACCTAGACACCTGCACAGAGGGAAATTACAACCCCTAATGGGCAGGTGGAAAGAGTTAACCAGGATGTGGGTAGGTTTATGTGGTCCTATTGCCAGGACCGGCCGGGGGAGTGAGCGGCTTTCATCGAGCGAGTTTTGGGCAGAGATGGCCCAAAACTCCCTCCGCCACTCCTCCACTAACCTGTCTCCGTTTCAGTGTGTACTAGGTTATCAGCCGGTCCTGGCATCGTGGCATCAGAGCCAGATCGAGTCACCTGTGGTGGATGAATGGTTTAGGCTCTCGGAGGAGACATGGGACGCTGCCCATGTGCGCCTGCAACGGGCCATCAGGCGACAGAAGGCGAGCGACGACCGCCACCGCAGTGAGGCCCCGGTGTATGCACCGGGGGACCGGGTCTGGCTCTCGACCCGAAACCTGCCCCTTCACCTGCCCTGCCGGAAGCTGGGTCCGCGGTTTGTGGGGCCATTTAAAGTCCTGAGGAGACTGAACAAGGTATGTTATAGGTTACAGCTTCCCCCTGATTACCGTATTAATCCCTCGTTCCATGTGTCTCTCCTCAGGCCGGTGGTGGCTGGTCCGCTCCAGCAGTCTGAGGTGCAGGAGGTTCCTCCGCCCCCTCTGGACTTCGAGGGGGCCCCGGCGTATACTGTGCGAGCCATCATGAACTCAAGGCGTCGGGCGAGGGGCCTTCGGTACCTCGTGGAGTGGGAGAGGTATGGTCTGGAGGAGAGATGCTGGGTGCCAGTGGAGGACATCCTGGACCCTTCCTTACTGCAGGAATTTCACCGTCTTTATATTTTGAAAATATACTTTACAGYGAAAGAAATCCAAGCTTTTGTGAGTGTAGCAATCAATGCTACAACAGCTAGCCCCAAATTAGTATGGTCACGAAAGTCAGAAAAGCAATAAAATGAATCGCTTACCTTAGATAATCTTCGGATGTTTGCATTCACGAGACTCCCAGTTACACAATAAATGTTATTTTTGTTCGATAAATATTACTTTTATAACAAAAAAACGCCATTTGGGTTGCGCGTTATGTTGAGAAAACTACAGCCTCGTTCCGGTCCTGAAAKGAAGAAGAAATTCCCAAASGTATCAGATTAAAAAATATTACAAAAAATATTTATAATCATGCAATCACAAGTGAAATATACCAAAACACAGTTTAGCTTGTTGTTAATCCACCTATCGTGTCAGATTTTGAAAATATACTTTACAGCGAAAGAAATCCAAGCTTTTGTGAGTGTAGCAATCAATGCTAGAACAGTTAGCCCCATATTAGCTTGGTTAGCTTGGTCACGAAAGTCAGAAAAGCAATAAAATTGATCGCTTACCTTAGATAATCTTTGGATGTTTGTACTCACGAGACTCCCAGTTACACAACAAATGTTATTTTTGTTCGATAAATATTACTTTTATCACAGAAAACGCCATTTGGGTTGCGCGTTATGTTCAGAAAACCAAAGCCTTGTTCCGTTTGACTAATTCCAAAAGGTATCCGTAATGGTCGTAGAAACATGTCAACTGTTTTTTATAATCAATCCTCAGGTTGTTTTTAACAAACATAATCGATAATATTTCAACCGGACCATAACCTATTCAATAAGAGAGAAAAGCAAAATGGAGAGCTCCCCTCTGGCGCGCAGGCACTATTCAGAGGACACCTGACTACTTTTGAAAGATCTCGTTCATTTTTCAAAATAAAAGCCTGAAACTATGTCTAAAGCCTGGTCACAGCCTGAGGAAGCCATTGGAAGAGGAATCTGGTTGATACCCCTTTAAATGGAAGAAAGACTGGCCAGGAAACACAGAATTTAAAAAATATATATCACTTCCGGGTTATATTTTCTCAGGTTTTCACCTGCAGAATCAGTTTTGTTATACTCACAGACAATATTTTGACAGTTTTGGAAACTTTGGAGTGTTTTCTATCCTAATCTGTAAATTATATGCATATTCTACGATCTGGACCTGAGAAATAGTCGGTTTAYCTTGGGAACGTTCTTTAAAAAAAAGAAAATATGACCCCTAGCGTCAAGAGGTTAAACAAAAATAGAACTGTTTGGCCATAATGACCATTGTTATGTTTGGAGGAAAAAGGGGGACGCTTGCGAGCTTTGTTGTGTGTCTGCTCCTCTCGTCTCTCTCTCTCTCTCTCTCTCTCTCTCTCTCTCTCTCTCTCTCTCTCTCTCTCTCTCTCTCTCTCTCTCTCTCGTCTCTCTCTCTCTCTCTCTCTCTCTCTCTCTCTCTCTCTCTCTCTCTCTCTCTCTCCTCTCTCTCTCTCTCTCTCTCTCTCTCTCTCTCTTCTCTCTCTCTCTCTCTCGCTCTCTCTCTCTCTCTCTCTCTCTCTCTCTCTCTCTACGCACACATAAACACACACATGTTCTTGCCAACACAGCCTCCTCTGGATCAGAACAAGGTCTCCGTGGTGAATTTAGGCCTTCTCCCTTTTGGCAACCACTTCTCCATCTTGTCCTTTCTCTTCCTCTTGCTACAAACAAGAACATTATTGAAAACAACAAATACATTATTTTTGTCTAATCAACTCCACCCTCTAAACACGCTGTGCCCAAATTGCCTGGAGAACCTCTTTTCCACGTGTCATGGAGAGAGGAAAATTGATGCGATTATTCAAAGCATCACTTTGTTTTTCAACGTTCTATAATTTCCTCTTTAGAGCTCCTTGGAAGAAGCCAGAGAAGCCAAGGAGTGAGGAGTGTTAGTGAGTGTTATTGGCAAGAAGCATATTTTGTCCTCCACATGTTGTTTTACCTTTTAGAAATKAAAATGCTTTATGTGTCTTGTCCCTCCATTGAAGGTGTCATAAGTTTTTGGACACATTTTCTAAGTAGTCAAAAGTTTAGTATTTGGTCCCATATTCCTAGCACGCAATAACTACATCAAGGTTGTGACTCTACGGATTATCATGAATGAATCGTGATGAAAAAAGATCATTCCTGCAAGACATGCTAATCTCTCACCATTACCAATAAATGTGGAGGCTAGCATTTTTGGGTGGGTATGATATTTATGCCTCTGTAACTTTCTCACTCATCATTATTCACAAATTCATGATTATCAATAATCATCCCACACACAGATACGTTACATGCAAAAACACATTTAAAGAGCGACTGAGCACACCAATTCCTCATGTGTTTTCTCTGTTGCGCATTAAGAAAAATAAGATTTCAATCTATGGGTTGTGGTTCAATGTGGCAGCTACTGATGTTTATTCCCAATGAGTCACCATAGGAACAAAGCCAGTATCACGTCCTCAAAATAGTCTGAATGAATCTAAGATAACGCAAGAAATCTGTAATACATTTTCACATTTTTGCAGAGGAGGTTTTAGTCACTGAATTTTACATCTAGCTAAGGTGTTTATTGCAATATTTTTCAAGTGTTGTGTTATGTAAACAAAGTCTGATCCGTTGCACTGATGGGCAATCTGTCTCACTGTTTGTAATCACCACCGCTATGTATCTAGTGTTAGCGGGCAAGTGATCATYCTCTAAATCAAAACCCAACCCTCAAGTAAGTCAAAACTCTGTTTTGGACGGGATTGACTTTATGACCAAAATTATCCTACTAACACGTTGTAGTAAATTCTGACACTACAATAAATGTTTTCGACTAATATCGAAGCCACATTGGCCATTTTCCATCAGAGAAGTTGTTTATTGCCTTCAATTTCGCTTTAAAGGGCACACAAACATACACTCCCCAGCTAGCACATTTGGTTATTTTTTAAGTTGTGGGAACGAAGCCGTACATTTCCTGACCGGTAAAAGGGAACGTTCTTTAAACGTTCTGAGAACAGAAGTGAAGTCTTGCCTGTTCTGGGAACATTTATTTTTAGGTTGCAAGGATATTCTGAGAACGTTTTATTCTGGTTCCTTGAACGTTTTCCTGGGAGGTTTTGTTAACACTCTGAGATTGGAAATTAGGTAAATTTGAGTTTTTTCAATGACTTCCTTAAAACTTTCACTGAATGTTTTAATCAGACTTTTAATAATGTTTTTTAAACTCCAAGCACAGATAGGACACATAGAAATTAATTTCCTTATGCATTATTCATGCATTTCTAATTTATTGTGACACACCATGCGTAAGATTCAAACTTATAATCTTCTGTTCTCTACCCATGGAATTAGTCCACTGCACCACAAGCATGAAGCTAGCATACCATGTTTTTTTACAAATACAAAGCTATTCAAACAGACCCCATTTTAAAGGAAACAATCACTCAGGTGTGGCCAATTTGTGGGTGCGGTCAACATACTTGAACACACTGAACAAGGTAGAGGATAGAGAGATTTTTGTTCTTGCTAAGAACGGAATGTATATGTTTTTAAATAACATTCTTAGAACGTTTTCTGAACATTACTAAAGTTTTACTGTGTTTTTTATGGAGCATATCTTCACGTTCTGAGAACGGAGTGTTTTTTTTTTAAATAACATTCTTAAAATGTCCTGTGAATGTTCTAAAGTTTTCTTCTGGTTTTTATGGAAAGTTTTCCAAAAGTTTAAAGATCAATTTGAGAACGTGACTTTAAATAAAACCACGAGGAAACCTGTAGAAAACGTTATGCTGAAGTACTGAAATTCACTCAGAAGAACATTCTTTCTTAATGTTCTTGAAACAATTTGAGAACATGACTTTATATAGAACCTTGAGGAAACCATTAGGAAACGTTATGCTGAAGTACTGAAATTAAAAAAGTTTGTGGTCATACGCATATCCTTAAAAACATACAGTTTAAGTCGGAAGTATACATACACTTAGGTTGGAGTCATTAAAACTCGATTTTCAAAAACTCCAAACTTCTTAATTAACAAACTATAGCTTTGGCAAGTCGGTTAGGACATCTACTTTGTGCATGACACAAGTCATTTTTCTAACAATTCTTTACAGACAGATTATTTCACTTATAATTAACTGTATCCCAATTTCAGTGGTTCAGAAGTTTACAGACACTAAGTTGACTGTGCCTTTAAACAGCTTGGAAAATTTCAGAAAGTGAGGTCATGGCTTTAGAAGCTTCTGATAGGCTAATTGACATCATTTGAGTCAATTGGAGGTGTACCTGTGGATGTATTTCAAGGCCTACCTTCAAACTGCCTTTTTGCTTGACATCATCGGAAAATCTAAAGAAATCAGCTAAGACCTCAGGAAAAAAATTGTAGACCTCCACAAGTCTGGTTCATCCTTGGGAGAAATTTCCAAACGTCTGAATGTACCACGTTCATCTGTACAAACAATAGTACRCAAGTATAAACACCATGGGACCACTCAGCCGTCATACCGCTCAGGAAGAAGATGCATTCTGTCTCCTAGAAATGAACGTACCTTGGTGCGAAAAGTGCAAATCAATCCCAGAACAGCAGCAAAGGACCTTGTGAAGATGCTGGAGGAAACAGGTACAAAAGTATCTATATCCACAGTAAAACGAGTMCTATATGGACATAACCTGAATGGCCGCTCAGCAAGGAAGAAGCCACTGCTCCAAAACCGCCATAAAAAAGCAAGAATACGGTTTGCAACTGCACATGAGGACAAACATCGTACTTTTTGGAGAAATGTCCTCTGGTCTGATGAAACAAAAATTGAACTGTTTGGCAATAATGACCATCGTTATGTTTGGAGGAAAAAGGGGGAGGCTTGCGAGCCGACGAACACCATCCCAACCGTGAAGCACGGGGATGGCAGCATCATGTTGTGGGGGTGCTTTGCTGCAGGAGGGACTGGTGCACTTCACCAAATAGTTTGCATCATGAGGTAGGAAAATTATGTGGATATATTGAAGCAACATCTCAAGACATCAGTCAGGAAGTTAAAGCTTGGTCACAAATGGGTCTTCCAAATGGACAATGACCCCAAGCATACTTCCAAAGTTGTTGCAAAATGGCTTAAGGACAACAAAGTCAAGGTATTGGAGTGATCATCACAAAGCCCTGACCTCAATCCTATAGAAAATGTGTGGGCAGAACTGAAGAAGCGTGTGCGAGCAAGGAGACCTACAAACCTGGCTCAGTTACACCAGCTCTGTCAGGAGGAATGGGCCAAAATTCACCCAACTTATTGTGGGAAGCTTGTGGAAGACTACCCGAAACGTTTTTCCCAAGTTAAACAATTTAAAAGCAATGCTACAAAATACTAATTGAATGAGTGTATGTAAACTTTTGACCCACTGGGAATGTGATGAAAGAAATAAAAACTGAAATAAATCATTCTTTCTACTATTCTGACATTTCACATTCTTAAAATAAAGTGGTGATCCTAACTGACCTAAGACAGGGAATTTTTACTAGTATTAAATGTCAGGAACTTTAAAAAACTGAATTTAAATGTATTTGGCTTCAACTGAAGGTGCTGGGCTAGCAAAGAATACTCGTAAAGAACAAGAACACTTTATTGACAATGTTTCGATTCGAAACTAATCTTCGTCACGTCAAACAAACTGAGTGCTCACTTCCCAAAATAAACACATTTCACCTTAGATGACCATTACTCACATGACTCAGGGTTGGGGTGAAAAAAATGATATTCACTTTTGTGCACAATCAATCATAACTTAATCCCAGAGGTACATATGGTCATAAAGGATTATATGCATACACATGGGTTCAAGTTAAAACTTAGGCAACAGTAAAAAATATTATTTTAGAAACTGTTGGAATACATACCCATATGACCATTATGTGCAGGAGGTGCGGAGGCCGTAGATATCATTCCAACGACCTATTTCAAAAACAATTAGCTTATTTCTGATAATGTGATATGAATGAGATGGGCACATGTAGTAGTTACAAAATCTACCGTTCAAAAAATTTGGGGTCACTTAGAAATGTCCTTGTTTTTGAATGAAAAGGACATTTTTTGTCCATTAAAATAACATAAAATACAGTGTAGACATTGTTAATGTTGTAAATTACTATTGTAGCTGGAAACGGCTGATTTTTGTATGGAATATCGACATAGGCTTACAGAGGCCCATTATCAGGAACCATCACTCCTGTGTTCCAATGGCACATTGTGTTAGCTAATCCATGTTTATCATTTTAAAAGGCAAATTTATAATTAGAAAACCCTTTTGCAATTATGTTAGCACAGCTAAAGAAGCATTAAAACTGGCCTTCTTTAAACTAGTTGATTATCTGGAGCGTCAGCATTTGTGGGTTCGATTACAGGCTCAAAATGGCAAGAAACAAATCACTTTCTTCTGAAACTCATCAGTCTATTCTTGTTCTGAGAAATGAAGGCTATTCCATGAGCTACATTTCCAAGAAACTGAAGATATCTTACAATGCTGTGTACTAATCACAGAACAGAACAGCGCAAACTGGCTCTATCCAGAATAGAAAGAGGAGTGKGAGGCCACGGTGCACAATTGAGCAAGATTACAAGTACATTAGAGTGTCTAGTTTGAGAAACAGACGCCTCACAAGTCCTCTGCTGGCAACTTCATTAAATAGTACCCGCAAAACACCAGGCTCGACGTCAACAATGAAGAGGCGACTCCGGGATGCTGGCCTTCTAGGCAGAGTTGCAAAGAAAAAGCCATATCTCAGACGGGCCAATAAAAAGAAAAGATTACGATGGGCAATTGAACATAGACACTGAAAATACTCTAGATACATTCAGTAACACAATATGAATATTCATTGACATTTTGGAGTTGGTGCAAGATCAGAAAAATCAAATACAAGGGTTTGAGTGAAAGGTCTAACTGGCGTCTTTAAGTGGCCACACATCTCTCCAAAGTGTGCAGAGTTCCTAAGTAATTTTAATTCACTTTTATGACTACAGGAAAAGCCTTCAACTACAAGGTGCTTATTTTTAGCTCTCCTAGCTTTGCCATTGAGGAACGGAAGCAAGCGCAATTGTAGTTTTTTGTTTGGAGCACAGCCCTGCGTCCCCACCATCACACAACTACTGTTGTTGTTTAAGCAATCTAAACATTTTCCGATATAAATCAAAATCTGAGTCAGGTGGGCATCATTTGAAAGCTTATTGTATTGCCAACATGACTAGCTAAGTTATAAATACGATCTTAYGGTGTTAGGCTTTCAAATGGCACTTCAGACATTCAGATTGTAATTTTGGTGTGCATAGAATGGAGTCATTCCAAAGTGCGTGTTCTGCAGCTAATTCTATTCACAATACGACAAACATGCAGGTTGACGGTTGACGTTTATTATCACGATTCGTGCCCTGGAGGCAGAACTGAGCGATTTCACCTTAGATATGCCAGCAGCAAAATCAAAATTGTCTATATGGTCTTCATTTAAGGTTAGGGTTAGGCATTAGGGTTAACTGTGTGGTTTAAGGTTAGGGTTAGGTTTAAAATCAGATTTTATGGGCCTCCTGAGTGGCGCAGCGGTCTAAGGCACTGCATCGCGTGCTAGCTGTGTTACTACAGATCCTGGTTCGATACTGGGTTGTGTAACAGGCGATGCACAATTGGCCCAGTGTTGTCCGGTTTAGGGGAGGGTTTGGACGGCTGGGATGTTCTTGTCCCATAGCACCCTAGCGACTCCTGTGGCGGGCCGTGTGCATGCACGCTGACATGGTCGCCAGGTGTTCGGTGTTTCCTCTGACACATTGGTGTGGCTGGCTTATTTGTTAAGCATGCATTGTGTCAAGAAACGGTGGGGTTGTGTTTCGGAGGATGCACAGCTCTCGACCTTTGCAGCGATGGGAGAAGACTSTATCTACCAATTGTGTAGAAAAAGGGGGTAAAAAACTAACCAAAAGGTTTTGTGGCTGTGCCAGCTAGTGAGCATTCTGCAAAGCTGCCTCCAGAACAAGATTCATGATGAAAAACGCTAACCTGCGGCAAACACAGGCTCATTATGTTCAGGACAACCCAGGATATAATGCATGTCATCCTTGTAGCTGTGGATCAAACATAGCGATCAGAAGTATTGATACTGTTAATTATATGAAAAGTGAAGTGCACATTTAGAGTCAGGGCTGTGTGGTTTGCTTGTATATTATTATTATAATCTTCAACATCTCATCTTTCAGAACACATCAACTCCTCTCGATTTACAGCACCTCCCTCACTCAGACAACAACAAATGTGCAAACGTTTCCCAATTAGTGGGAGCGATGGGGGCAACTTCTTGTCGCAGGCGGCGCTCAAATTTATACCAGCTGTCAGTCAAAACCCATACAGAGCTGTGAAGCGGAGAATCTGAGCTCTGGCGTCATGTATAGCATGTGACTGTACAGCCACTGAGTTCCAACTTAGGTGCTTATCAATGACAGAATCTGCCATTTACAACCCGTATACAGGATGCCAGGGGCTGTGAGTGGAAAGAGAAAAGGGGATACCTAGTCAGATGTACAACTGAATGCATTCAACCGAAATGTCTTCCGCCTTTAACCCAACCCCTGTGATTCAGAGAGGTGCGGGTGGCTGCCTTAATCAACTTCCCGGGGAGCAGTTCTACAGCAGTTATACAGCTGGCCCATCTCTAACCCATCTATGGGGCGGCAGGTAGCCTAGTGGTTAGCGTGTTGGGCTAGTAACTGAAAGGTTGCAAGATCAAATCCCTGAGCTGACAAGGTAAAAATCTGTCGTTCTGCCCCTGAACAAGGCATTGTTCCTAGGCTGTCATTGAAAATAAGAATTTATTCTTAACTGACTTGCCTAGTTAAATAAAGGTAAAAATCAAGAGCATCCTGACCGGTTGCAYCACTGCCTGATATGGTAACTGCTCGGTATCTGACTGCTCGGTATCGGTAACTGCTCTGTATCTGACTGTAAGATGCTACAGAGGGTAGGGCCTATGGCCCAGTACATCACTGGGGCCAAGTTTCCAGCCATCCAGGACCTGTATACTAGGTGGTGTCAGAGGAAAGCCCAAAAAATTGTCAAAGACACCAGTCACCCAAGTCAGACTGTTTTCACTGCTACAGTACGGCAAGCAGTACCGGTGTGCCAAGTCTAGGACCAAAATTTGTTTTGTACACTGCTGCCACTCGCTGTTTATAATCTATTCATAGTCACTTCACAGCTACCACGGTAAGGTCTACACTTTGTATTCGGCGCATGTGACAAATAAAGTTTGATTTCATGTTCTTGGGAGTTACCTTCCTTGCTCAAGAGCAGAACAGCAGATTTTTACACCTTGCCGACTCGGGAATTAGGATCAGCGACCGTTCGATTAATGGTCCAACGCTCCTAAAGTTGTAGGAAGGTTGTATGACAAAGAAACTATAGGACAACCACGCTGTCACCAAGCTCTAAGAAAAATATGGTTCTGAGAGCGTTATGTGCTAGCTGGGACTCTCTCTCACTCTGTCTCACAACATACACACACGTTCTTGCCAATACACCCCCCCGTTGGATCAGAACGAGGTGTCCGTGGTGAATTTTGGCCACCTCCATTTTGGCAACTGCTTCTCCATCTTCTCCATTCTCCTCCTCCTTCTTGCTACAAACATTATTAAAAACGACAAACATTTTTATCCAAACAACCCTCTACACGCTGTGCCCAAATTGCCTGGAGAAACTCTTTTCCACACGGCACGGAGAGAAGAAAATTAATGCGATTATTCGAAGCATCACTTTGTTTTTCATTATTCTTTCATTTCCTCTTTTGAGCTTCTTGAAAGAAGCCAGAGAAGCCAGGGAGTGAGGAGTGTTAGTGAGAGTTATTGGCGAGAAGCATATGTTGCCTTCCCCATGTATAGGGCAAGGGAATGAGATCTGTGTCTGTCTTATCGCCAGGCTGCCTGATTGTCCTCAGACCCCTATGGGACCCCTCTATATGAGATTCACATGCCCTCAGTGAGTTCAACTTGGCCTTGTATTCGGTACAGATCACATTATTGTGGAAGCACCTCCTCTAAGAACTAGGCTGTTTGAGAAGGTTTGCATCCTAAGAAACCTGCCTAAACACAGTTTGAAGTACAATACCAACATAGCTAATGTAGTAGGTCAAAGCTGGGTGCTGTAAAACCTTGGTAGAGCATGGGTGGAGTAGGTATTGTGGTGCTCATGTGAATTTCCTTTATTTTTKGGCTTCAGACCAATGCCTACTTCTCACTTAAAACATCGTTTTAAGGTTTTTAATAGATTTAAGGACAGAATGCTCAGATAGGCTGAAGATGCTAACAGTGCTGTAGTTGTGTTGTGTGTCTAATCTAAGTGTTGCGGTGTTCCAGGGTGGTGTTGCCGTGGTGATTTGATGTTGGTTTGTGTGCGTGCGTTGGTGTGTGTGCCTTGCGTGCGCGTGCCCCCCTAGTGGTAGAGAACCGTGCCCCCCTGGGGGTAGAGAACGATATAATGTCCTAAAGGAACAGACCTGTAAATGTCCTGATCACTAACACAGAGGATTGGGTTATCTATATCTTAGTAGCTTTTGTGACTTGGTTTTAGCTGTCTTATCTTGCCAAGCCCCTATTTATGTAGTGGGAACAAATATGTTGTATGATACAAATATGTATCTCCTTGAGAGTTATTACAGTGGGAAGGGGTTGAGAAGAGAGCTGATCTGCCTCTAACCTTGTAGTATGGTATGAAAATGGGCTAAGATCAGGAAATATAGCAGAGAGAGAGGAGAGAGAGAGGAGAGAGAAGAGAGAGAGAGAGGGAGAGAAGAGAGAGAAGAGAAGAGAGAGAGAGAGAGAGAGAGAGAGAGAGAGAGAGAGAGAGAGAGAGAGAGAGAGAGAGAGAGAGAGAGAGAGTTGGGCTGTTCATAGCTAAGATAGGATGGTTAGGTTAGAGGAGATTTTTATTCAGTATTCATGTGGTAATATTTTGGCTGTCACACACACACACACACACACACCACACACACAGAGATATGCTCTTACACACCGACACACATGCGCTTGCAACAACACACACACAACACACCCCTGTGACCCTGTCTGCTATTCTTGGCCCTCGTCCAGTATAGAGAGAACATGGCTACCTGACCAGTGGAGAAAATATGATTTCAAAGTGGATGTAGACCCAGGTATGAACTCTACTGAAATAATTTGGATTAATCAAGAATCTGAGCTGCGGAAACATTACCATCAAACAGTCTAATACCAAGTGACTGCATTTTCAGAAATAGTGTAATATTATCCCTTTAGTGTTGAAAATAATTGCCATACACCACATGCATGATATTTGACTTGTGTTATCTATCTGATCTTGTCAAGCCCCTATTTATGTAATGCTACCAATATTGTTTCAACTCCTTTAGAGTTATTACAGTAATCCGTTAAAAAAAAACAAGGTCATAACACAATATTTAGCACACATTAATAATCAAAATAGATTTAATTTGAGGACACAGCCTTGCCTAGAATGCTCTTTCTACGGCACACTGACCGGTTATGGTAACCCGCTTGACCAGTCAGTGGAACCTTAGTAAAGTACGGAAACCTATTCCCTCCAGTCTGGTTATTCAGCTGCAGTTCACGGGTGCCAGCTAGAGTTAATAGCCCTGCTGTTGCACCCTGGGAAATGAGGTGAGCACCAGAGCATGGACCCGCTAGTGAACCCAGGCAGATGAGGAAGAACAGTCACAGCACAGTCTAACATAGGTCAGAGAAATCAATGTTCTTTAGGGACCGAGAGGGGAAGGGGTTGTGAGGAGAGCTGAACGTCTCTAAACCATGTAGTAGGTCCTTGTCTAATTGAAGCTATTAGAGAAAATGAACAGAGAGAGAAGAGAGAGAGAGAGAGAGAGAGAGAGAGAGAGAGAGAGAGAGAGAGAGAGAGAGAGAGAGAGAGAGAGAGAGAGAGAGAGAGGAGAGAGAGAGAGAGAGAGAGAGAGAGAGAGAGAGGAGAGAGAGAGAGAGAGATATTGCAATTGCTTTTCTTAGCTGAGGTAGGAGAGGAGATGTTGATGCATTATTCATGTGGTATTTTTTGGGCTGTTACAAACATTCATGCAGACATATGCATGCATACACACACACATACAGACACATACACACAGCGACACGTGCGCTTGCAAACACACACACACACACACACACACACACCCTGTGACCCTGTCTGCTATTCTTGGCCCTCGTCCAGTAGTAGAGAGAACATGGCTACCTGACCAGTGGAGAGAATATGATTTCACAGTGGAATGTAGACCCAGGTAATGAACTCTACTGAAATAATTTGGATTAATCAAGAATCTGAGCTGAGGAAACATTACCATAGAAACAGTCTAATACTATTGAATGGGTTCAATCGTCTAATACCAAGTGACTGCATTTTCAGAAATAGAGTAATATTATCCTTTTTGTAGTAGCTTGTACTGTAGTGTATGAAAATATTTGCCATACACCACATGGTTAAATAAAGGTTAAAAAAATAAAAAACAAACATGATATTTGACTTGACCTGTCTGATCCAATATTTTTAATTTTTTACCTTAATTTAACTAGGCAAGTCAGTTAAGAAAAAAATCTTAACGACCTAGGAACAATGGGTTAACTGCCTTTTTCAGGGGCATAACAACAGATGTTTACCTTGTCAGCTCAGGGATTCGATCAGGGATTTACTGGCCCAACGCTCTAACCACTAGGCTACCTGCCACCCTTATTAGCATAGTATGTATGTATGTACAGTTGAAKTCGGAAGTTTACAAACRCTTAGGTTGGAGTCAWTWAAACTAGTTTTTCAAACACTCCAAAAATTTCTTGTTAACAAACTATAGTTTTGACAAGTCGGTTAGGACATCTACTTTGTGCATGACACAAGTAATTTTTCCAACAATTGTTTACATACAGATTATTTCACTTATAATTCACTGTATCACAATTCCAGTGGGTCAGAAGTTTTTCTTTTGATTTTCCGATGATGTCAGCAAAAAGGCACTGAGTTTGAAGCTAGGCTTTGAAATACATCCAAAGTATACCTCCAATTGACTCAAATGATGTCAATTAGCCTATCAAAAGCTGCTAAAGCCATTCATTCATTTTCTGGAATTTTCCAAGCGTTTAAAGGCACAGTCA
>NC_036840.1:33292833-33296119 GCF_002910315.2 Salvelinus sp. IW2-2015
GCCTTCAGTTATGTCGCCTATAAAGGAGCTCGTTTTACTGTGGATATAGATACTTTTGTACCTGTTTTTCCAGCATCTTCACAAGGTCCTTTGCGTTGTTCTGGGATTGATTTGCACCTTTTTCGCAACCAAAGCACGTTCATCTCTACGACACAGAAGCGTCTCCTTCCTGAGCGGTATGACGGCTGCTACGGTTTGCAACTGCACATGGGGACAAAGATCGTACTTTTTCGAGAAATGTCCTCTGGTTTGATGAAACGAAAATAGAGCTGTTTGGCCATAATAACCCTCGTTATGTTTGGCGGAAAAAGGGGGAGGCTTGCGAGCCGAAGAACACCATCCCAACCGTGAAGCACGGGGGTGGCAGCATCATGTTGTGGGGGTGCTTTGCTGCAGGAGGGACTGGTGCACTTCACCAAATAGATGGCATTATGAGGGAGGAAAATTATGTGGATTAATTATGTGGCAACATCTCAAGACATCAGTCAGGAAGTTAAAACTTGGTCGCAAATTGGTTTTCCAAATGGACAATGACCCCAAGCATACTTCCAAAGTTGTGGCAAAATGGCTTAAGGACAACAAAGTCAAGGTATTGGAGTAGCCATCACAAAGCCCTGACCTCAATCCCATAGAAAACTTGTGGGCAGAACTGAAGAAGCGTATGCGAGAAAGGAGGCCTACAAACCTSAGTTACACCAGCTCTGTCAGGAGGAATGGGCCAAAATTCTCCCAACTTATTGTGGGAAGCTTGTGGGAGGCTACCCGAAACGTTTGACCCAAGTTAAACAATTTAAAGGCAATGCTACCAAATACTAACTGAGTGTATGTAAACTTCTGAACCACTAGGAATGTGATGAAAGAAATAAAATCTGAAATAAATCATTCTCTGTATTATTATTCTGACATTTCACATTCTAATAAAATAAAGTGGTGATCCTAACTGACCTAAGACAGGGAATTTTTACTCTGACTAAATGTAAGGAATTGTGAAAAATGTAGTTTAAATGTATTTGGCTAAGGTGTATGTAAACTTCCGACTTCAACTGTATATGTACTGTAGTTAATGAAATATAAGACAATAGAAAAATACAGTATATCTCCTAGAAGTAGATCAAGAGACGTTTTTACTCCTAAGGGACTGATGATACTGAAAGACTTGTGTTTCTCTGTCTCTCTCACTCCATGGGGGGTCGGGAGTGACAGCATAGAATGTGTAATCGTCTGATATCTCAGAGTACAGAAGAGAGGCATGTGGTCTGCATTCATAGTGACAGTTTTGTTTGCTCTATGAAGTACTGTTTGTAATGCATTCATATTTAATAGCGAACCCCATGTAAAATCACACACATCAATCCGTCTATCTTGTTATGTAAAGTACAGTACGTTTCAGAAACCACTGTGGTGTTTATAGTGAGAGACCATAAAGACACAAAGCAGACTCTTTTTCCCATGAGGCAACTGACATGTATTATTCATATAACATAACGTGTATCATTGCCAAGACCTCTGTCTGACCTAAGTAGCTCCCTATGGAATGGTATCCATGATCACAAAATGGCATCCATGAGCACACATGGCTTGGGTCTACTCTCTGGCTGGTCACCCTTGGAGACTGTAGCTAGTCAGCCGTAAACCACCAGGGAGTTGAGTGCTGTAAGGACACATCAGCTGTACATCAGACTATCAGCCCTCAGCAGACCCGGGAGCTAGAGGTCAACCAGAGAGAGCCTATCAGCCCTCAGCAGTCCCGGGAGCTAGAGGTCAACCAGAGAGGAGGAGGGCATTTTAGAGTCAGGACAACAGGGAGGCAGTGGTGACAGAATATGAAATCTAGTCAGAATATACAGCCATAGAAAGGCAAATGCACATGAATGCTACATTTGCGCACACACATCACACACACACACACACACTACACACACACCACACAACACACACACCCACACCCCAACTTTCGATCACAACACAAAGCACACACACACACACTCCAACACACCCACAAAACAGTTCCACTATATATGACCAACAACAGTCCCATATAATATAAACCACACAGTCCACTTATACATAAACCACAACACAAAGTCCTGATATATCAAACACACACAGTACACCCCTAACGCTGCTAATAAACACTAAACAACACTACATGTCCACTGATATATATATAAACTAAAACTCACCCAACAGTACCCTATATATAACGACACAACAACTTACACAGTCACTACTATATAACCCAATATCCAACCAGTATCTCACTATAATATCTTTAATTAACCTACAAACAGTCACTCAGTCACTATTATTATTATATAATACCCACATCAGCAAAGTCCACTTGTATATAAACCCACATTTTAAAATAACAGTCCACTGTCTAATTTTAAACAACACAACTAGTCCACTGTAATATAATCAAAAAATCCAGCCTATTATAACTTTTTTTTAAAATTAATAAAATACTTTTTTATAGTGTCACGTCCCTATATATATATTATTAAACCACCCTAACCAACAGATCCACTATATAGAAAACCCACAACACTTACACAACGTTACATAATATATATATAAAATCATAAACCTCCACATACTTAAAAAAATTATATATATTCTTTATAATAATTAATACTAATATATATATTTATAAAAAATACATAAAAAATAATATTAAGTTAATAATAAAAGTAAAATTAATATAGGTTATTAATAATATTTATTTTTAAATAATAATAAAAATTACTACAAAAACCAGTCAATCTATATTTAATATACAACATTACTAACACAAACACAATAGTTCACACTATATTATACACACTAAATACCAATTATAGTTATTTATAAATAAAAAACTTAACAGTCATCTATAATTAATATTAAACCTCACATTCACAGTCCACTAGTATATATAAAACACTCACACAGATTACACACTGTATATAAACCACAACAACACGTAACAATCACTATGAAAACATCTTACTAATCTTTTAATCTCTCTCCTCTTACCTCATATCTCATCTGCATCTCAAATTATATCTATCTATCTCTTAATTCATTATAATCTTATCTCTAGAACCACATCTACACTAAACACTCAACATAACAAGGCGTAGTGCTTTGAGTGCCCCTGTCTCTAAACAGAGGCATTTGTTAGCTTAGTACAATATTATTTTACTGTTGTTCTGGTCAGGCGTTATCTTTATAATTATATTAGATCAATTCTACATAATAACAACACCATGTAGAGATGGATATGTGTGGTGTCTTAATTTATTAT
>NC_036840.1:33296144-33297800 GCF_002910315.2 Salvelinus sp. IW2-2015
CCTCCTAAGTGGAAGACGAGGACGCACAGAAGAGAGACGAGAGCACGACACAGAACTCAGAGCAGTGGAGGGGTGAGGATAGACTTAGAGAAGTAGAGAGTGAGAAAGGAGAGAGAGACCTCATGCAGCGCCAGTGCAGAGACCGACGACAAGACAAAGACCAGAGCACGACAGAGGAGAAGATTCGAGATGAGAAGAGACGAGACGGGGCGAGTAGAGACATTAGAAGAGAGAATGAGATTGAGAGCAGAGAGAAGAGGCGAGTATGTAGATGAAGAGTACTGGATACGATGAGAGATAGAGACGCACGCACGCACGAGCAAGAGAGGATGAGAGAAGAGAGTTAGAAAGCACCAATCAAGACAGGAGACAGAGAGACAGTCAAGCACGCAGAGAGCACAGAGAGAGCCAGAGCAGAGAGAGTTTGCAGGCGAGAGCAGAGAGAGACAGAGAGAGAGAGACAGAGACAGAGGGGGAAGTGAGAGAAAGAGAAGGGAAGAAAGACAAATAAAAGCGAAAGAGAGTAGACAGAGGGAGAAGATGGTCCCTGGGTTATACATGCTCCTCTCCATAAAGCTGTGGAAGGAAGGTGAAGCACGTAATGTCATCTCTTCTAGGCTCTATCTACTGTCAGTAAGGTAATTGGAGAAAACAACTTCTAGGGTTGGAATTTGAGCTGTTTATGTTGTTTTGTTGTTGTTGTTCTGTTGATTTCACTCACCTCTTTTAGGTTTAGTGTTCCTGTCTTCAAAATGTTCTGTTTATCTAAATCTGTAAGCAGTAAAATTGTCTCTTCAAAGGTTCACAAAATGACATTTTTATCTTTGTATTCGGAGCATGACTATGATTTCGCTGGTACTCATGAGCAAACCCAAACAGAATGTGCAGGGATTGTTTCTATTTTCTACAGCGATTTCTGCTGAAAATCTAACATAAATTCAATAACATTGGGAACATGGTTTTATGTACATAAATGCCTAATTCTGTCTAGCAGATTACAATGAGCCTACGGTTATCTTTCTACAAAAGCTCAGTTAAAAATAACCTCGACACAGACTCAACCTTCATGATCATTTTATTATAAACCTTTCCTTATGGAACAATGTGATATATAAATAAATAGAGCTTTATCAACAGTGCAAAAGCATATAAATGCAAATAACACATTGATGAATCCATCTATACATTTAGCTCTAGAATCCTATCAAGCGTCCGTGTTCTTGTTTGGACTGAAAGAAATGTAGAAAATAAAGAACAATGTTAAATGTAGAAAATGAAGAATTCACAGGTTGGGTTCAATAGCAGCCTTACAGTGGATCTCAAGCTTTGAAGCTAAGCACTCTCTCTCCTGAAGCGACACACACACGTGCACACACACACACACACACACACACACACACACACACACACACACACACACACACACACACACACACACACGTGTTTACTACTGACCTCCTCTGCTGTTATTCTGGTCCCCAGGTGTTTACTACTGACCTCTGCTGTTAATCTGGTCGCCAGGTGTTTACTCCTGACCTCCTCTGCTGTTATTCTGGTCGCCAGGTGTTTACTACTGAGCTCCTCTGCTGTTATTCTGTACGCCACGTGTTTACTACTGACCTCCTCTGCTGTTATTCTGGTCACCAGGTGTTTACT
>NC_036840.1:33298991-33301336 GCF_002910315.2 Salvelinus sp. IW2-2015
CCTCTGCTGTTATTCTGGTCGCCAGGTGTTTACTACTGACCTCCTCTGCTGTTATTCTGGTCGCCAGATGTTTACTACTGACCACTGCTGTTATTCTGGTCGCCACGTGTTTACTACTGACCTGCTCTGCTGTTATTCTGGTTGCCAGGTGTTTACTACTGAGCTCCTCTGCTGTTATTCTGGTCGCCACGTGTTTACGCCTGACCTCCTCTGCTGTTATTCTGGGCATTTGTAGCTAGATAGCATTACTTCGCTCCACAGACAGCTGCCATTCACTCACTGAGCTGTCTGGACCACTCACACAGGGGAGGGGCTACGGTTGGGAGGGTGGGAAACCTCTGGCTACACTTTTGGGTGATTGAAATACATGGAAATGAAATGAAAATGTAAATTCAGCAACAGGTCAATTTTCGTCAACTTTTCTATCAGCTGGCAGTGTATTTTTAGCTCTAGAATCCTACTTGTTCTCTTTGATATTCCGCCGATTTTCAGAACTGTGTGCGCGGATTCCGTGTGGGTCTGCTCATGAGTCATGGTCATTCCATCATCTCTTCATAAAACGTGGGATGTAATTCTGTTACGTATCTGCGTCGGAAGGCCTCCTTACAAACAAGTATAAAATAAAAGCAAAAGAAAGCAGTATTTTTCCCAAATGGATATTATAAATCAAACAAGCTCATTGTTAATACCTGCCGTCGGCTCTGTGATTAATACACCAAAATTATCAAGCTGGCAAATGAGAAACTTGGAAAAACAAACAAACAAAGAAATTAATAATTGAATAATCTCTCCACTTTTTCTTCTGAGTGTTTACTTTTTAAACGTTTGAGGCCCCAGAATTACTATTGAGACAAACAGTGTTTCTTTGCAATTTAAAGGTAGAACAAATACCAAACACTGTGAATTATGTGTCTAACTTTTCACTCACCGAGACATCAAGGTGTACAGCTTACCGTTCTTTATACACCTAGGAGAGCGTCTGGGTTTACATTTATTTGAGAAAATAACTGGTTATGTGAGGTAATAGAAAGAGTGAAATTAGGTCATGTACACATACACACATACACTAGCTCCTGTACCAGATCTGGGTTCAATTAGTGTTTATTATCTTTCAAATAATTTGGAGAATTTTGATTGAGCCTTGAGTGCCAGATAGATATGGTTTTGTACTTTTGTACTAAATTTTGTGCTCCATTTGGTTCCATTTAGCCGGGCAACCTATCAATAGCAGCTGACATGATTGAAAGACATCAAATACTATTTGAACCCAGGTCTGTTCTATTCTGAACTATAAATTCACATCCGCGCTATTGAGTTTGTGTGGTGGAGTGTGTGTGTAGCGTTGGGAGCGTAGGCTGTGTGTGTGTGAGAGTGAGGGGGCTGTGGTGTGTGGTGGGGAGTGTGTGTGTGTGTTTTCTGACTGCCTGCACGAATTGTGATGTGTGCTTGTGTTTACTGATTACTGTGTCTGCATGTGTGCGTGTGTGGGGTGCATGTGTGTGTGTTGTGCGGGTGCATGTGTGCGTGCGGGTGCATGTGTGTGTGCGGGTGCATGTGTGTGTGTGTGCGGGTGCATGTGTGTGGGATGTGTCTGGTTCTTGGCCGCCTGTTGTGTTCTCTTTGATATCCCGGGGAGTTGGCAGTTTTGTTCCTCTACGTTTTTTGTTTTTTGGAGGACCGTGAGTGACAGGCAGGACGGGAGTCAAGGGGAGGAGGGCTGAGGAGGGAGAGGAACAGGAGGGAAGGCGGTATGAGTCAGGAACAAATGCCCAGCATGTCGCGTCTGACAAACTCCATCACTGTGGCTTGATGGGAAGAGACAGGCTGTGTAGAACACAGGAGCTGCAGTTTCATCCATCCAGGTCAGAATGAGAATTAAAGTGGAAAGTCGCCACAAAACATATTAGAACAGTGCTACGTGCTTCAGGAGGCTGGTGAAGGGAGGACGGCTCACAATAATAGCTGGAGTGAATGAAAAGTATCGTACACAAGGAAACCATGTCAATACCATTCCATTCATTCCATTCCAGACATTACTATGAGCCCGTCCTCCTCGATTAAGGTGCCACCAGCCGCCTGTGTTATGTACATACACTGTACTTCACATTGTGGGCCAGAACAACACAGAACAGATCAGAGTTGGAGACATGGAGGTCGCTATTCAATCCAAACTACAATCCAAACTCCAATAACATAAAATGGAGTTTAAGTGCATTTTTCATTCACTTCAAATTCTTATAACTGATCACACAGCTGCTTCAGAAAGTATTCACCCCTTGACTTATTCCACATGTTGTTGTGTTACAGCCTGAATTAAAAAAGGGATTAAATATATATTAAATATA